>NC_041405.2:128283657-128388657 GCF_900747795.2 Erpetoichthys calabaricus
CACCAAAAAGATAGAAAAGGCATGCAAATAATAATAATAATAATAATAATGCTGAAAGATGTGTTACTTTTTCAGAGGGACAAGTGTTCCCTGGATTATCAGGTTTCTTTAAGGCTTGTTTTGACAACGGCTAATTACGCATGCATTTGACCCGCACCCTTTCCCTTAAATGGACCCAGTGCATCACTGGTGAGTTGGATGCTGCTGTAGCTGCTGGGACTCAAAGATCAGTTTGTGCTACTCAATACTGGTACCGTCCTGTTTGAGCTTTAGAGTACCAGCACATAATGTGCACATACCAGTGTGCACCAGTAAACCCAGACAGCCTATGATGTGAGGGATTGCCATTGCATACTTGGTGATTATCAGTACCTGATCTGTGCTACATAGCAAGGCCATAACAAGCTAAATCCAGCAGTGAAAACACAACGTTCAATGAATTTACTGTATTTTTGCATTTATAAGTATTTTCAGTACTAGGGTGTTGTACCGTGTTAGCCATTATGAATGTAGAGAAAAGCCAAGCAAAATGACACCTTTTATTGGCTAACTAGAAAGATTACAATATGCAAGCTTTCGAGGCAACTCAGGCCCCTTCTTCAGGCAAGATGTAATGTAACATTACATCTTGCCTGAAGAAGGGGCCTGAGTTGCCTCGAAAGCTTGCATATTGTAATCTTTCTAGTTAGCCAATAAAAGGTGTCATTTTGCTTGGCTTTTCTCTAAGTATTTTCAGAATATTTTCATTATAGACAGCTAATGTACCCTCACCAACTTCAAGTTTTTTTTTTTTTAAATATGCAGGTTGAAAATTCGGCTAGAGTAGGGACGTCACGCATGTGCAAAGCAGATTGGATAGCATCTTAAATATGAGGTGGCGCACACTTACAGTACACATGTGTGGAAGTTCTGTGCCTGGCTGCAACTCTGTGATGTCACGCTAGCCTTACAAAGCACCATGGGTCACTGGAGAAAAAAAAGTTAATCTAAGCCAGCTGCACGGCCAGTTTCCTGGAAAATATTCAGTGAATGAAGTTGAGGTCGCTTGTGAACATAGAATATTTACTGTGGAAAACACTTTGCCGAATTTTGCAGATTAACACAAGTGATTATTGTATTTTTGCAAATATTCAAGTCTCTTTTTTATAATGCAAGCATAATGTTGGGTTAATTGCATTTTTTTCCTTTCTGGTGAATTCAGATTTAGCATTCTTTGAATGCAGATATAAAGTGGTTATATTATATATACAATTTACTTTACTATTATAAGCCTAAATGATAAAAAAAAATGTAAGTTAATATATTACTGGTTCACAACTATTTAAAAATGTGAGATATTCAAAAAAATGTATCCATCTAGTTTCTGACTCGCTTATTGAACGGAAAGGAAACCCTGGACATGGCACCAAGTTTATCACAGGGCCCAGTTTAGAATCACCACTCAACCTGACCTGCTTGTTTTTGTGAGGTGGAAGGCAAACTACAAGCTGCACAGACACAAATTTATTAAAAATCAAAAACTGAAATCTCTCATTTAGTCCATTTGAATGGCACTCCACGTTGTTCTGAGGTGCATTCTGTTTGCTTAAATTCTCCTTGAGATGTGTTTAGAACTTGATTGTATCTAAGGTCCATCATTCACACTGCATGTCAGGACAAAAAGTCCAAGAAATTCTCATGGAAAGCCTACATGGGCAGTAATTCAAGCTGAGGCACCAGAAGCTGTAAAGACGCCTGCTAACTATTGTGCTACCTTTCTGTCTGTTTCATTTTCACAAAAGGTGTAAACTGAGAAAAGGGAATAAAAAGTTGATTTAGTTTCAGCAGCACACCTCAGTCACACTTGTTTACTTAGTACAGCAAAAAGGGTAGGTGTTGATTTCTGATGAAAATGTGTACTTTCTGTAATCTCAAATGTATGTGTAGTCAGCCATAAATTCTGTACAGATATTTGATTGCATGATTTGTAATAAGATTAGACCATTTTTTACCATATTACAGAATGAATTGCATATGTAAGTATTTAACGCTGACTTTGGGTGATTTACTTGTAAAGAAGCACCTCTTGCCATTTCTTGGACAGAAAGAATAAACACCCCAGTCCATTAAACTGAAATACAATTACAGTAAGTGACATTTCATAAGACATTTTTTAATTTGAATACAACAGCACCATATACTGGCAGCCTTCATGAAATGCGCGATTTCACTTTGTTAAGAAAGTGTTACATTAAGTCTACCCATGTGCACTATTTGCAGTGCTCCATCATACTGAATTCAGATTTTTGTTTATAATTTGCCTTTTCAATGCAACATACAGCACCTTGTATTACAAATATGGCTCTCTTAGTGCCAGGAAAGCGGTTGAGAAAGTGGTATCTTTCATGGGCAGCAAATAGTGATGAGATTTAATCGGTGGAATTTAGAGCTAACTCTGTTATATAGCTCCTATTGCTTACAATGTCCATTATATAAATGTTTGCATTTAGTAAAGGCCTCTTTAACGATCTTCCTCTTCTTGATAACGCCTCTATAGAATGTGGACCACCTTGTGAGCTGCAGTCTGAATTACTGACTTCTCTTTCTTCAACAGCAGAGGTAGTGAGAGAAATCAAGGAAACCAACCGAGCCCTGGCTGAGATCAAGGAGCTCTTGAAGCAACAGGTAATTATGGTGGAACTCTTCCCGGGAGGGAGATTTATGAAGAGTCAAGGTGTGTGTGTAGACTGGTCTTTACCAAAATCAAATGCAGCTTGTAGGATGTGGGGAGAACCCTATGAAAGGGGAGTGTAGATATTGCTGATAATGCACCATACCTCAGATGAAAAAGGGATGAACTAACAGAGTGTCAACTTGTAGTTGGAGATATACAAAGCTCTCCATAATGTTTGGCACAAAGACACATTTTTCCTTGATTTATCCCTCAGCTCTCCAGTTTAAAATTACAAATCAAGCAATTCAGACGTGATTAACGTGCACATTGCAGACTTTCATTTATGGGTATTTGCATGCATTTTGGTCTCAGCATGTAGTAAGGACAACAGTTTTTCTACATGGTCCTGCCATTTCATGGCACCATAATGTTTGGATTCTGTACTACGGTAAATTAAGGTGAGGAAGAAACATTTGCCATGTTGTCATTTTGCTGTCACTTCATATATAAACACACTAGTGAAGCTCATTGCTTCAATACATGCGATAACTCCTTCAGTCATATAAACCTTATCACTGCAAGTAAATAGCATCTCACTAGACAAACTGTAAACATATCCCATCGGGCACATTGCCTCACTACATATAAAGAAATAACACAGTGTGCCCGGGTCTTTATTCATAGAGAAACAACCCTGTGGTAGCCGTTACCACACTACATGTAAATGTATGCTTCTGCAATTGTCAATGACTCACTAAACATATCCAGAGCCTGTTATAAACCTGTACAGAGACAATTCTGTGATCCCCATCAGCCCTCTGTTCACAGACAGACAGACTAGTGATGTCCATTGCTTTAAAACTTCTTTCTTCTCCTTCTTCTTCTTTCCACTGCTCCTATTTAGTGGTTGCCACAGCAGATCATCTGTCTCCATCTATTCCTGCCTTGTAACATCATCTTCTGCCTTACCGACTGACTTCATGTCCTCCCTCACCACATCCATAAACCTCCTCTTTGGTCTTCCTCTTTTCCTCTTGCCTGTTGGTTCCATCCTCAATATTCTTTTCCCGAAGTATCCCTCAAATATCCCAAACCATTTAAATCTAGTCTTCCTCACTATGTCACCAAACTGTCATACCTGTGTTTTCCCTCTGATATATTCATTCCTAATCCTGCCTACCCTCATTACTCTGAGTGAAAATTGTATCTTCTTCAACTCTGTCACTTCCAGCTCTGCCTCCTGTCTTTTTGTCAGTGCCACCATCTCCAAACCATACAGCACAGCTGGTCTCACTACCATTTTATAGATCTTCCCTTTCACTTTGCAGGTTCTCTTCTATCACAAATCACTCTTACCACACTTCTCCACCTACCCCACTTTGCCTGCACTCTCTTTATCACTTCTCTACTGTCCTCCCTGTTGCTTTGGACTTTTGAACCCAAGTATTTAAATTCATCTACCTTCACCACCTCTTCTCCTTGCAGTCACACCCTTCCACCACCTTCCCTCTCATTCACGCACATGTACTCCATCTTACTCCTACTGACTTCCACTCCCATGCTCTACAGTGCACACCTCCACCTCTCCAGGTTCTCCTCAACCTGCTGTATACTCTCACTACAGATCACAATATCAGCCACAAAATCATAGTCCGCAGAGACTCCATTGCTTTAACACATTGCCCCATATTGCCTTCTGCCTCCTCACACATTGTTAAACCCCCTTGAGTATTTCTTGTAGTACTTGTCTCTATCAAGAATCTTCATCACCGTAAACTGCTGTTTTAAAAAGTCTCATGGAACGTCTTCATTCTACTTACTTCCTCACACTGCTCACTACTCAGTTCATTCTGATGGGGGCACAAGACAAACATTCTTCTGACATTCCATCGATTCATTAACTTCAGCCTTACTTTTTTTTCAGATAAAAGAGATCACATATCTAAAGAACACAGTGATGGAATGTGAAGCCTGTGGTAAGTGTCCGTTATAATTACTTGTAGCTGGGCACATGTGATACGAGTGCTTGCTTTCCTCTGGTTTCCCAGTTAAACTGAATCAAGCAGTCCCACCATTCTAACTAATATTGCAAAGTGCCACTGACATCATTGTTTTCCAATATAACTAAACCAACAGCTCTCATTACTCAAGCCACTAAAGTGTCCTTTTTTTTTCCAATATTGAATCCCTTGCCAGGCATGCGAAATGGGAATGTTAAACCTACAACTGAATCCAGGAGCTGCATCCCCAACCCATGCTACCCTGGTGTCCACTGCTTAGAGACAGTTTCAGGGGTCTTGTGTGGTCCTTGTCCTGAAGGTTTGACTGGGAATGGAACATACTGTGCTGATATTGATGAGGTCAGTGCCCTTGTCTGTATAATCTACATATAACTTTTCAAGTTCCCATCTTTGTGAACTTCCACTCTCAAGCTGAAGTAATCAGAATGTGTTTTGTTGCACTTCCTCATACAGCCCACAGATGCACACATTTTGTAAAGATTTTTTTGAGAAAGTGAAAGGCTGACCTGGGATGACTTGGTCAAAGGATGACTTGGTCAATAGAAAGGGCAACAACACAAGGCTAAGGCATAATGTGGGTGAAAGGGGCCAAGTATGAATGGCTAAGCGTTTGTGAATATATACAGTTGTGCTCATAAGTTTACATACCCTGGCAGAATTTGTGAAATATTGGCCATTGTTTGGAAAATATAAGTGATCATGCAGAAAGCTTTTTTTTATTAGGGAGTGTGCTCAAGTAAAGCAATTTATTATCACATAATTATGTGTACCCTTTAGAAATCATAATGATAACTGAAATCACCCAAATGGGCCTGATCAGAGGTTTACATACCCTTGCATGGTGGGGCTGATACAATCTACACAAGTTGACCCACACAGGTTCAAATTAAGGGTAGTTAAGGGAGTATGTCCACACCTGTAACCTCTTAGATTGTAATCAGTGTCTGTGTATAAATAGTTAATTTAAATTAAGGCAGAGCTGGATACTGAGCCATGGGGTAAGCAAAAGAACTGTCAAAAGACAGTTGAAATGTATAAATCAGGAAAAGAATATGTAAAGATATCCATAGATATGAAAATGTCTGTCAGTAGTGTTTAAACCCTGATAAAAAAGTGGAAAGGTAGCAGTTCTATTGTTACCAAGCCACGGTTAGGTAGACCAACCGAGATTTCAGCCACAACTACCAGGAACATTTGTCGAGATGCCAAGAAAAACCCACAGGCCACTTCAGCTGAGGTATGGGCTTCTCTGCAAATAAGTGGTGCTGCTGTTTCAAGATGCACAATAAGGAGGTACTTGAACAAACAAGGGGCTGCATGGTCAAACTGCAAGAAAAAAACCTTTACTGTGCCTATGCTACAAAACAGCCCACTTACAATAAGCCGTACAGCATCTAGAGAAGCCTCAAAATTTCTGGAACAAAGTTCTTTGGAGTGATGACACCAAAATTGAACTTTATGGTCACAACCATGAACACAATGTTTGCAGAGGACGCAACAAGCCCAATGACAAATAGTACACCATTCCTACTGTGCAGCATGGAGGTGGATCTCTGATGTTCTGTGGTGTTTGAGTTTCAGTTGCACAGGTCACTTAATGAAAATTGATGGCAAGGTGAATGCAGCATGTTACCGGAAAATACTGGAGGACAACTTGGCATTCATCAGTCTAGAAGCTGTGTATGGGACGCACTTGGATCTTCCAGAATGACAATGATCAAAAACACAAAAGCAAGCTGACCCTTTGGTGGCTACAGCAGAGAAAATTGAAAGTACTGGAGCGGCCATCACAGTCTCCTGACCTCAATGTCATTGAACTACTTTGGAGAGATATCAAACATGCAGTTTATGCAAGGCAACCCAAGACATTAGGAACCTGGAGGCTTTTCACCAAGAAGAATGGGCAGCTCTACCACCCGTTAAAATCAAGGGCCTCATCCACAACTATCACAAAAGACTACATGCCATCACTGATTGCTAATGGGACCAACACACAATATTAAGGACTAAGGGTATGCAAACTTTTGAATAGGGACCATCTCATTATTTTCCTTATTCCTATGTTTTGTTTAATTTTTGTGCTCTTCTGTGATGCCTTATAGTTTAATTTGGGTTCCATTAAAAGTACATGAAATGTGCTTTGCCTGATCAGTCATCTTTTCTTTAAAGTATGGTGCATAGCTTACAAATTCTTCCAGGGTATGTTAACATATGGGCAAAACTGTATCATGTCATGTGTTTTTAAGAGTACACTTTAGTGCATTGGGTGTTTGGTGAAGCAGTGAGTTGTGTGAACTCCTCAGTCCACAGTTTGGTGGTTCTTCCCAAGTTCAAGTGGGTTCACCATATGTTATGCCATTTGTGAATATCCAGAGCTGCTCAGATGGATTGCAGAATAGACTAAGTCCACCTGTGTTTACAGTCTCACCTGAATTGTCTGAATTGCCTGCTGGCAATGTAGAGGTGAGCCACCACACAGGTGTGATGAAATGAACTGGGGGATGTGCGTGTGTGTGTCAAAAACTGCTATGAGAGTCAATATATCAAAGTTCAGAAACACCATTATCAAAAACTAGAGGGCTAAACTATAAATGAGAATAGCCAGAGCCAAGATGCTAAAACTGTGAACTGAATTAAGGAGTGGAATGCTATGATTCCCGACACTAAGAGCACAAGACTAAGTTTTAAGGCTTCAATCCGTAATCTCGGACAAGCAGCTTGAGCTGAGATTATAGTGGAGCTTTAGTGACGTGATGTGTAGAGCCTCCTGGATGACAGCCCATTGTAACATTGCAACATATTCTAGCAACTTACTTTTTAAGAAAAAAAAATCACTAAAGCTACAAAATGGTGGCATGATGCATTTAAAGTTAGGCAAAAAATGTAAATTTCTCTTGAAATAAATTATGTATACCAAACGCATGTATGGTTATACTTCTTGAAGATTAGACTTTCAGAATATCCATAATAAATGAAAGGGAAGAAAATTATCTGACACAACAAAAATTTCTAAGGAAAACTCCAAATTTTGAAAACCTTGACACTCCGGTATCTCCTCATAGATTAGATGTACACAGTGAAGTTGATCGTTTTTTTACTTTGAGAATACCAACTTCCCAAAGCCCTGAAAGGTAAAAACATGCATGGAAAAAGGATAGATGAATGTTTTAATGTCACTCACCCAATCCGAGGCTTATACTGGGGATAGGGTGTCCAGAGAAGTGGATGTTAGGGCATTGTTGCCCTGTGGCGCTGAAATTATAAACTTTGGGCTTTCCCGGTTAGTCCCAATCACTGACTCACAGTGTGACTCTGAGTGAGTTCAGTTAACCTGCCAGTGGTCCAATTGTATAAATGCATATTTAGAGAAGACCACTGAATATTTCCATGTGTCCATCTCAGAAAGGCACATAGATGCTGAACATCCCAAACAGGATATAAAGCTGCATTCTCTTAGGCATAACATTGTTATCTATTTATCTAAGTATGTTAGATAAAGTTGTAGAAATCTATCTATCCATTATGTTTATGAAAGTTACAGAAGCTAATCCATGGTCAATTAAAACAGCTGCAGATATCCGGTCTGTTTCTTTTTGCTTGAAAGATTTCCCGAAATCTACCCACCTATACTAAAGTTATTGCCTGAGACAGTTACAAAAATGTATCTATCTTAGCATGCTTGAAAAGCTTAAGTAATCTTTATATATAATTAAGAATTAACATGTGTTCTAATGATGACTTTAGAATTATTGTTAATTATTATTCAATAGCAAGGGTTGGCCTCCCATCCTGTGCTCCTTCCTTGCACTTGTACAATGGAAAAATCAGATTCAGAATTTGATTGAATAATTGTGCATTGTATTATTAATGCTGTAACAAGAAAAAAAAATGAATTCCCTTGATAATAAAGCTGTCATTGATTTGAGAGCAAGTGCAAGCCTAAATGTTTATTTTTACACGTATACCTGGCTTCACCTTACTTCATGTTCAGCTACACAGCTCTCTGTGAGGCTTCATTGGTCATAACTGTTAAATGACACCCAGAAACCCACTTTTTCCTTGCATGTATTTTAGATTTGCTCTCCATGTATGAACTTTGTGTTCAGACTGACTCTTTTGTAGCTACACTGTAACCTGAATCAGTTCATATATGCATTCACGTTGTTATTTATTTCATTTTCCTTGGATGTCATGTCAGTATTTGAAGAATGTTCTCAGTATTTTGCCTTTTCCCAGTGAATCTACTATATCTTGTGTTCCTTTGAATTACATTTTTGGGTTCTTTGAAAATCCTCTTGTCATAGTTGTCCTTCTGAAATACACAATTAAACACATAAATGAACTAACTGGTTGATTAAATGACTTATAGTTCCAAGCATTCTTTCCCATTCACCATCGGGCACTCCGTCTCTGCCTTTGTCCCAATTTCTTTCTCCCTAGTGCTCTGTGTTCCCATGTCACCTTGGTGTGAGGTGCGGCAACACCTTTCCTGGCTTTCGTTGTGGTCCTTGTCCTGAAGGCTACTCTGGGCCCACCCTGGAGGGAGTGGGATTGTCCTTTGCACAAAGTCAAAAGCAGGTAAGGTCATTTTGGTCTTTTGGTTCTGCTAGGAGTCGCATTTCTTTTACATTACATCAATCTCCCATATACCTTACTAGCTGAAATACTCAGTGTTGCCCGGGAGGAAAATACAGTGTTTTTTTTTTTGTTTTTTAATTGTTTGAGAAAAATATAATTTTAAAAAAATGACTTTAAAAATAAAAATAAAGTAACAAACAATGGAGACTCACTAATGTGCTTGTCTTACGGTCTTGTATGTATGTTATCATCCAGTTGATGCTCAGAACCGACTAGCTCTATTTAATTTCAAAAGCAACAGGGGTGCGGTGGAGCTCAAACATAAAGAATGGCGGCAGTCACCTCCAGTTCGCCTTCTGGTGGTCGTTCTGAGTGTCAACTGGATGATAACATTCATCCAAGACGGCAAGATCACCCCCCCACCCTACCCAGAAGGGAGTGGGTAAGGGTTAGTTTCACCCTATAGTATTTTTTGCCGACCAATGAGAAACATGTGTACCAAGTTTTGTGAGAATCTCTCCATCCATTCGGAAGTGATGCTGGAACATACATACATACACACACATACATTGTCTTATATATATATATATATATATATATATATATATATATATATATATATATATATAGATTATGGCAGACTGTTGTCTCTCATTATTAACATTAGTATTAACTTTACATTAATACCATGTGAAATTTACAGTATAGGAATGCTAAGGGGCTAAGTGTGGGCACTGCATTTATATAAATACTAGGGGGCTTCACCCCCTTGCTCGCTTCGCTCGCCAACCCCCGTGTTTGGTTTTCCGCATAGACACTTTTAAGATTTTTTTTCTTTGAATTGTTGTTATTTCATTAGTTTCACTTTTATTTCAGAACTTCTGTAAAATCAATATTTATAATCTTGCGAGTCCCAATATGCTGAATCTTTTTAATGAGGTCAGGATAGGTTTCTCTGTTTGGAATTTCAGAACAGACAAAACGATCTACATCATCAGCAGTTAATAATTTTTTTTTTACAAAGTAAAAAAGTAAGTAGAGTTCTGCATTGGACTCCTGTCTGTAAAGTCGTGCTATTTTCCTCTCACAGTTCCAAAAGTACATGGGGGTTACCAAGGTGATACCCCAGCTTTTGTGCCTGTTTTGCTTCCGCAGTTTCAGATGCGTGTTGTAGGCATCTATGTACATTGTATTTGTCCATGCGGGCTCGTTTTTGTAGCTCCGTTAGTCGAGCTGTTTGGTTTTGGAGCCGAGACAGTTTTGCTTCCTCGGTTTCAGACGCGCGTTGTAGACGCCTACGTCTATTGTTTTTATCCATGTGGGCTCGCTTTTATAGCTCCGTTAGTTGAGCTGGATCGTTTTGGAGCCGTGACCGTGACTCCATTAGTTATCCGTTGTCTACCGTTAGTAATATGGATAATTGCACTTACTGTTAATATGGAGCGTTTTCTGTGGTTGTACTGTTAATAATGCATCACTGTAATGTGATTCACATATGCTATATAGTTTGGATGTGTGAGGATGCCGTACGTTTAATACGGAGAGTTCGTTTATTCTTTTTACCCGGACCATGCTGTGTAGTGTGGACGTTTAGTTCAGAAGCGCGTTAGAGGCGCATGCGCCTTTCGTACTTTCACGCGCCTTCCGTACTATCTTTGTGGACCTGTGGGGCCTCCGTAGGTGTGTTAGAAGCGCGTGGACCATGCTGTGTAGTGTGGCCATTTAGTTCAGAAGCGCGTTGTAGGCGCATGCGCCTTTCGTACTTTCCCGCGCCTTCTGTACTATCTTTGTGGACCTGTGGGGCCTCCGTAGCCTCCTCCGTTTGACTCTGGGGTGCAGCGCAAAATCCTCTTTTTTGTGTGGCTGTGTCGTTAGTCGTTAGCTATGGATGCGTTGTTGCTTCATTTCTCATTCACGTTAGTTGAGCTCTTTCGTTTTTGGGCCGTGACTCCTTCGTTTGTGGTGGATCAGACTTCGCTTGCGGTTTATGAGACGCGCGCTGTAGGCGCCTGCGCACTATGTCTCATGGTCCCATCGCAGTGTACCTGCGTCCATGCCTTCCGGTTTACCGAGACCTGCGTCTGTGCCTTCCAGTTTACCATTCTCGGTTAGTAATATGTAAATATTTAAACAAATATTGTATGTAGTTTGAAGGCTAGAAGGTGCCACTGAGCCCCAAACCCCAAACACAAATACAAAACACAGTCCCGGGTTCAAATAACAAGGAGGTTTATTACACAAATCCCTTTTTTGTACAACAATTCAACAGTGTCTCTTCTTTGTTCTCTCTTTTCACACTGCTACTCCTCCAAGGCGAGTGTTGCCTCTCTCCGCTCCCAGCTCCAACTCACCTAGACAAGGCAGTGCCGTCTCAGAAGTACTTCCAGGCCATACAGAAGTCCCAAATACTAGGGAGTATAACTCCCTACAGCACCCATTAGTGGCACCTACAGATAGATGCCAGCAGGGCTACACTACCGAACTTTAATTCCTGACATTCCTTGCAGGTGTCCGAATGGGTACTAATATCCAGGGCTGCTGCCATCTCATGTACAGTGGGGGAGACAATAAGTAAGAACTGTTGCTCTCCCCTGTCCTTCCATGTTATGGGCATCCCATCCAGGTAAGGACCCCAAATCAATTCTGGCTGGGACACAGGTCCCAGCATGTTGTCCCTCACAGTAGATATTTTCTTTTTGATTTCTATTAATTAAAGCCATTCATTTAAACCTGTTAAGTAAATGCCATTGGCGGGTGGTTATCTTTAAAATATTTCAACTTATAAATTCATTGTTCTACATTAAAGTAAAACAGTGAGCATGCTTTACACACACTTTGGTAAGCTTACATGCATAAATTGCCCATACCATTTTTGCTACATTTTGCATTGTAACATGTTCTACTCTTGAAACACAACTTTACAAAATAACACGGACACAATTTTGCCATGGGCGGTACAGTGGCACAGTGGTAGCGCTGCTGCCTCGCAGTAAGGAGACCCGGGTTCGCTTCCTGGGTCCTCCCTGCGTGGAGTTTGCATGTTCTCCCTGTGTCTGCGTGGGTTTCCTCCCACAGTCAAAACCCATGCAGGTTAGGTGCATTGGCGATCCTAAATTGTCCCTAGTATGTGATTGGTGTGTGGGTGTGTGTGTATATGTGTCCTGCGGTGGGCTGGTGCCCTGCCCGGGATTTGTTCCTGGCTTGTGCCCTGTGTTGGCTAGGATTGGCTCCAGCAGACCCCCATGACCCTGTGTTAGGATATAGCGGGTTGTAAACTGACTGACTGACTGACAATTTTGCCATAATTGTTACATTATAAGGAATATTCTTTTCAAACCTGCCAAGGGCTTATCTTTTTGTAACACACTTCATTAAATGAGAGAAACATAAAAAAGGCAATAGGCGGACACCCAACTCCAAAACTACCCATAGTGACAAGAAGGCAACTGCCCCCCGCACAGCTTTTTAGCATCATGTGCTTTCTGTTCTAAACATGAGATGTAAATTCTCCATTAGTGATTTGCTGTGTATCGAGCTACTCCATGGTCAGACTGGACTAAGCAGATTTAAAGATGGATAGCTGGATAGACAGCATGTGCATACATTTCATATGAACAGAGTACAGTTGTATGACAGCATGTTACCTTACTGTAGGCAGTATGTGGTTAAGGATGTGCACATAATTTTAACTCGGCCAAAAATGTTGTATCATTTTACTTTGAGGATTGCGTAGATACATATTCCAGAGAAAATAAGGAAGTAAAACAAATGGAAGTCTACTGCTTAAATGTTCTGGCCTCTTTTCTGTGTTTGCGAGGAAATGAAGATTGAATCATAATAAAAAATAGATTTGTTTAGAATAGATTATTTAGCTCACCATATTTTTGGAGTTCCTCTTGATGCTGGATTTTGAAATTATTCTATATCAACAATTTTGAGTTGAGATCTGAAGGTCAGCACAGTACTGCTTTCATTACTCCATGACTGACTCCATTGTAGTGAACATCATGGGTTGGCTGGCATTCCAGCCAGGATGAATGGTTCCTTCCTTGGCTGTGAGTCCTTTTTAATGAAAGGTTGTGGGTGCCTGGACATCCTGACCAGGTTGGCTAGTGGTATGGGAGTTCTGGTTTTAGTGGGCAGCCCTGTTGGGGTCCTTGGGTGCTGCTAGGGAGAGCTGCTGGAGTCAGGATCTCCTGTCACAGGGAGGTTCCATCTGACCAGGAAGTGTTTCCTGGAGGCAATGTGATAACACAGTAAGCACTCCCAGGTCCAGTATAAAGGAAGCTGCTCTGGTTCACTCGTCTGACTTTGAGTCAGATGTGGAGTATGTACAAAGCTTGCCTGGAGGAGTGAAAGAAGAAAGAGAAAGAAGAAATTCTGTGTTGTGTTTATGCCACTGTTGAAGCCTTTTGGAAGGGTACTTGTGAAGATAAATATTTTCGTTATAATGGAACTTGTGCCTGTGCGGTTGTGTCTGGGGTTTGGGGTGATAAAATGCCCCCTAGTAGTCACACCATTTATATTTTCTGTGTGACAAAACATCTAAAATGTTCCCTGCTCTGTCATTTCCAGGTCTGGAAAATACACATTTAACAATCTCACTGACGTCTGGAGCTCCATTAATGTATTATTGTATTGCCAACAATAACACAAACTCTGTCATCAAGTTTGCCAGTGAAACATCAATAGTGGGTCTGATTGCTAACAGTGACATGACGGCCTTACATAGATTAGGCCAAATTCCTTACTGAATTATGTAGAAAGCTATATCTGTAAAACAAAGGAATGGAATAACTGTTACTATTATCAAATCTTCAGTAACTAACATACTTGTATTGTCTTGTTACTTGCTTGGTTTGGTGCATATTTGCATTTTTAATCTGATACTGTTGCATATTTATTCTGTCTATCCATTATCAAGCACATGTAAATCAGTTCAGGGTTGCAGGGACCAGAGACCGTATATTCCCATTATTTAGAGTCATCTTTACAGTACATTTAGTTACTATACCATTAACTGTACTATCAGCGCATGCCCCAGTTTTCTACATTATGTTTCATTTTGGGCTTTGCCGATACACACATCGTCATGGGAGGATATTTCATCAAATAGGCTGCAGATGGCAGTGTTTATACATCAGTTCAGCATTAACAGTCCTAGTCACTGAGGGATGAAGACAGGAAGAAAAACGGGTAACAAGACAAGTAAACATCTAGAAGTAGTTGAAAATGATTTCACTGTAGTTAGAAACAGAATCACACAGCAGTCTGTACAAATACCTGAGTAGCAGCATGGTAAAGGCCGACACATGGAATAATGTTATTAACAGTTGATAGAGGAGCTCAGAGGAGTTCAGCATGTGACAAACTGTATTTCTCCAATTAGTGTGTATAGAAAAACTTTTAGTGTGAAAACTATCATATTTTCACAAAAGGCACTGTAGTAGCCCCCTAGGCTCTTTTTTATTGGTGAGCAAGAAGAAATGCTCCTATATGAACCCTAGATTAGTAACCTTGCTTTACAAGTACACCCCGCAATACTCACCACTCCGGAAGCCTCAGCAGTGGTAGGCTACACACTGTTGAGACCATAGCTCCTGGTCTGCTGCTAGTTTTCTACCACCGAGAGGAGTAACAGAGACATCTCCCTGTTTCCCTGCAGGACTTTGGTTAAACAGGAACATCCTCTAACTCCTCAACGATTTCCAGCGTCAGTAAGCAACAAGGCTATTTGAGTGAGACAATAACAAATTTTATTTTATCTAAACCTATGCTAATTTATTTGCAAAGAAACCACACGTATCAAACCCTGGGAGTTAAAATGGATGAAAACATACAATCTGAACAATTTAAATCAACGTCACACCTGCTAGCTTCGTATCAGGTAGTTTGGCTTGAGCAGTCTTGGAGTTTGCAGTCCCCTTTTAAACCAGTAAAGATGTCAGTTGACATTGAGAGACTTTTCTTAATAATTAAGGTGTCCTTTTAAAGTGCAAGCCACAGCACAGCCTTTTTTCTCTTTATACTTGTATCAGCTGGGGAGCATTTTCATTTGTAGGTGGCAAACGTATCAAATACTTCATCTTCAAAACAATCTTTCTGATGTTTCTGAAACATTGTGTCCCTCACATATCATCTACATGCTCTCTCTCTCTTTCTTGAATTAAACACTGTGTCATCAAGTGCTCTCAAAACCTTTCTTTTCTACAGAGCTCCAGTGAGGTAATGCTTTAGGAAAAGTACTGATAAACCACTTAAAAGTTGCATCAGCTGAAATTGGACCGCTGATAATTTATGAATGGTCATGTTACCTGTCGATGAGGCTACTGTTATCATTAACATGTAGTTAAATGCAGTAACACATTAACTAAATGGTGCCAAGCACTTATTTTAAATCTTCTGACAAGCACATACACGCTGGTTATTTTATCCAAGCTTAAAGATTATACCATCTAATAGTCATGGAAGTATATTAGTATTTGCTTTTAAATTTGCATATTTCCCATCAGCCCACATGACTATTCATTAATATGCAAATATGCACACTGACTAAACCTTCGGTCCAAAAAAACTCCCATTGAAGTACACACAATCGCAAACAATAATAGCCTTTCCTTATGAGCTCTATAGTCTTAATTACACAGGTCATTCACTAAAAGCTGCATCACATCTAAATAATCTTATATTTCTATATTAACAAATCGCACAAATTAAATATTATGAGTCTTATTTAACAAGATGTTAAAAGCACTGTTTTTTCAGCCCAATACAAAAACTAAAAGTTCTAAATTTAATTTCAGCAAAGGAATTTTGAACAAATGTGTCAAATGTCTAAATGAGACAAACTGGGACAACCATTTAAATATGAAGGGAACAGTGGAGTAGGCTTTTATAATACATGTGATGCAGAAAACTTTCACCCAAAAATGCTGTTACAGAGGAGTATTGTAGAAGATGCAAAAGCTTTTTTATTTTTAGTAGTAAAAGAATGGTCAAGGGATGAAGATGTGTATTAGGAACAGTAAGGATGAAATTAAACATACTGAAAATGAAATAATATTTTTCTGAAGTTATCAAAAGTGATGAAGTTGATAACCTCCTTATAGTTACAATGATTTTTAAGGAGATATTCAGTAAGTTGGAGAGAGAAGCGTTGCTAGGATTTAAAAGGCTGAAACTGAACACAGTGCAGGACCCGGCCATCATTAATTAAAGACTGCTTAAGGAAGTTAGTGGTTACATACAGTATATAAACCATTAATGTGTGTTTTTCATATTAATTAAGGGTTAGAAGAGAGCAAATAGTGTCCCATTACGTATATTAAAAAATTAAATCACACAGATCCACGTAACTATAGTCCAGTAAGCTTATGGGTAAATTACTGGAATTCAGCAACATGTCAAATATACATTTAAAACAGGGAAACTTGTGTTTCACCATATGCTTAGATTGTATGTGGAAGCAACAATGGAATCTACCCAGAGAGGCCCACTTGATGGTATTATTCTTGGTTTTCAGAAAACCTTATGTAAGGTAAACAACAAAATAGAAATGATAAGACTAAAAGAAGTGGGAGTGCATAGCGCAGTGTGTAGAAGGATGGAAAATTGGCTTAGATAAGAAAGAAAGGAAAAGGTTTACGGTGAGAAGAACTTTTTCTGAGGTTTCCCTTTTGGGTCCACTTTTTTCCTTTTGATATATACAAATGATCTGGATGAAAATGTAACTAACAATCTTGTTAAGTTTGAAGTAGGTGGAATCTCAGACACCTAGTCATGGTTGACTTGGCACTGTCCATATTTTACAGTAGCAGTTAAGGCGGGCATTAGGCTATTAGGTTAAATTGCGAAACATGTTGAGTAAAAATTAAGTTAGGCTATCCTTAAGTTATACAATGCACTACTGGGGCCTCATCTTGAATATTGTGAGCAAGTTTGGTCTCCATATTTACAAAAAGAGATGGAAGTGTTAGAGGAGGTTCAGAGGAAAGGAAATAGACTAATTTTATGACAATGATTTATGAAAAAAAGACTAAAAGAGTTGCAACCTTACCATTTAAGTGACTGGAGTTGAAGAGCGCAATGATGTAAATGTTTAGAATAATGAAGACATTTAGTACAGTGGATTCCAGTTGTTATTTTAAAGTGAGTTATTAACAAGAACACAGGGACACAGTTGGCACCTGGCTAAGGATAAATTTCACATAAATGTTATAAAGTTTACTTGCACACAGTGAGTCATAGATATGTGGAATGCATTTCCAAGTTAGGTGGCAAAGAGTAGTAGTTTGTGGATCTTCAACACTCGCCTGCATGATGTTTGGCTAAAGTCAGTTTTATTGACAATGGTGAGCTATGTTGAGCTGAATGGCCTGTTCTCGTCAAAACTTACATATCAAGGGATTTGGATCAAATATACTTTATTGGATTTCAATGTGTAATGACACTAACCTGATTTTTTTTTTCAAGTAACATTACAATCAGCATTGTTTAATTGTAATGTAGGTGTGTGAAGATGTGGACGAGTGTAGCAGGGGAAACAATGGAGGTTGTGTCGCCAACTCTCTCTGCATAAACACACAGGTAACAGGCTCAAATCACATTTGTATCCAAAAAATGTAAATGGTAAAGGAAAATGCAAAATTATTTCACTCCTTCCAATTGTTCTTTCAGGGATCTTATCGATGCGGGCCCTGCAAAGCAGGGTACACTGGTAACCAACGTCAAGGCTGTCGTGCAGAAAAGGCCTGTGCCAATGGACTGCCCAATCCATGCCATAGTAAAGCAGATTGTATTGTTCATCGGGATGGATCAACAACATGTGTAGTAAGACATAATCCATTCTTTGTTCAGATCCAGTTAACCAGAAGTTACAGAGTTAAGGTGGAATCATGAGGGGCCTACTGCAAATACATTTTAAAGGCATTACTACTCTGTCTTTTCACCTCTGCCTCAACTGTACAGATGTTTCGAGTCAAACTTGTCAGTTACACTGTGGGCAGTTTTTGGTTCCATTACCCGTTTTTAGGATCACCTGCCAAATGGCGGCTGGTTTCTAGTTGTTTCTTATATCATGTCATGTCTAACATTTGTCTTTCTAATTTACAAAAAAGACTGTGAACAGGGTGACTTTATTTTTACTACTCATTCTATAACTAATTTGCTGTATAAACCAACTCTGGTCATTCAGTTTTCAGCCATCACTGCCTTAACAATAAGAGAATTGCAATCACATTAAAGTAAATCTCAGAGCCAACTAATAGAAATTACTGTTTTCTTTCTAGTGTGTTCCTGGATGGGCAGGAAATGGATTTATTTGTGGCCCTGATATTGACATTGATGGCATCCCAGATGAGAGGCTATCATGTCCTGAAAACAACTGTCAAAAGGTTTGTAAAAATGACATGGCTACAGGAGTTGTGGTGATAAGTGTTGCTTGAAGTCACTGCATTAGAATTCACCAGGGATGGGTTTAGAGTCAAGAGCACAAGGAAAAGAGCACTTCAAAATGTTAATCAAAATCAAAGTGAATTAGAAGTCACAGCCATGCAGTGAGTCTGTTGTTGCCTCAGTGAAGATCTGGAACGTAAATAGAAGAGTCATTAGGAGAACAGGATGTGATTAGGAGTCTTGTGGGTAATGGAGATAGACCAGAAATAGGCTATAGGGTTCTACAAAAACAAACTAGAATAGCAAAAGGGTTAAAAAAATCAGCTAAAATAGTAAAAAGTAAACAGGTTAGTTCAAATTTAGAAGTGACCAGGGAAAATGATGAGGAGAAAGCTTAAGTAAACAAACAATACAGCAAACTAGTGGAGGACACACACCAACCAATACAAAGGTCAAAGAGTTTGTGTATCTTAACAACTCATTAATGGTGGCTGTAATACTAGTACTGTCTCATTTGCAGTTTTAAATTCTTACTTACATGTCTCATACACACTAATCACCATTCTCAGAATGATGAATTGAAACTATTTGCTCCTTTTCCGGCTGGAAGAGCTTAGGACAGCAATTAACAAAAACTGCACCCTCGGTGAATCCAGAATTGTAACCTACACTTTGTAATGAGCTCTCATGGCCTCCATTGTCTTCTAGGACAACTGTCTGACTGTGCCCAACTCAGGCCAAGAAGATGCTGATTCAGATGGGATTGGTGATGCCTGTGATGAGGACGCTGATGGAGATGGAATCTTTAATGTGGAGGTACATTTTACTTGGGATGTCTTTATGGGAAGCAGTATTGAGAGTTAGTAACGTGCATGATTCTGCTTGTAGAGGATTTGTTTTTCTTACCATGCACCAGTGGGTGTCCTTTCTTACACATTTGGGTTAAATCTTTACATGATTAACTTTGAAAATAGAAACTTCAATTAAATGCTAAAACTGGAAAAAACAAAATGTAGATGTTAAGATTTAAAAATGTATATGTTACGGCCAAAACCCGAAGTTTAGCCACTTCCCGAATTGGCCGGCCATTTCGCATTTTGGCCGAAAGGTGTGGCCAAAGTCTGAATTACTAGAAATGACCAGTGTATAAGCTACTTGGGCTGGCCATTTCACGAAGTGGCGAGAACTCCCTGGCCAAAATTCGATGTGCTGATGTAAGACTGTCCGCTCAAGGTATGAAGATGCTTAAAAATTTCAGATGCAGATTCAGAAGTGAGTTTTCCATTCTGCACGAGGAACTGTTCACATTGGAATCCCTAGGCACAGAAGAAAAAAAACTACGAACCATCTCACCGACCGGCAGTCAAGGCGGGTCTTGTTCAGAAAGCGGACGCCACTTGAGATGGCCTTCCCCTCACCCAAACACTAACCTTAAGGTCAAATGTTAAGTCACTATTTTAGGGCTAAAATGAAAACAGAAATGTGAAACCTACTGATATACCTAAACTTAATTCTTGTGAAAAAACCAAGTGGTGTCCGTGTGAAACAACCAAGTGGTGTCCGCTTTCTGAACAAGAGCCGCCAAGGCTACACTCGATGCAATTGCACTACTAAGTGCGCAACAAATTTCTGCTCATGCCTTTTTTCTTCCGACAATGGCCGATTGGCCCATGCTATTTCGCAAACTGGCTGGCCAAATCCCGAAATCAAGGAAAAGATCGGACATTGGCTGGTCAATTTACAGCGACATTGGCCTTTCCTGATTTGGCCGATTTCGGGTTTTGGCCGTAATATATATAACAGCAGAAAAATAAAGCAGGAGTTAACAAGTAAAGATAACATATTAAAACAAAATGGCTAATGAGGTGAATATTTTCAGCAGCTCTAAATGATCCCAATAAAGGGTGGTTTTGACCTGGCACTCTGACCGGGACTGTCATCCTCTTTACTTTACCACCCCTAGTTTGCCCTCCATTAGAATACTACTCTTACGTTTAACACGTCTCCTATACACAGGTGTTACCATTACCATTCCTATTTACTGTACATATATGCATTTTTTACTGAGGTTCCTGCTCTGCTGTTCTGCCTTACAACAATCCACTAAACATTTTGCTACCACTTATCCCTCACTTCAGAAGATGCTGAATTGATTTCCCTGTTTGGCTTCCCCACTTATATTGTTCTCATCCTGGCTCAATTTAATGTTCTGGTCAACTGACTCTCTACTGCTCTGCCCTCACCCTTTCATTTGTTTTGATAATATCACTCTTGTGTAATTGTATCCCTCTCTTAGGCATGCTGGATTCTGTTTACAAGATCTCTAGACCTCTTGTAATATTGTCCCTTGAAATATCTTCAAATCTGTCTCCAGCTGGGGACGCCTGCTTCCTGGGATTGCATTCTTTATAAAAATGCAGGACATACTTGAACCTGTATACATACACCATCAATGACCATGGTGGACAAAGTCAAATGAGAGAAATATGGTACAAAAGGATAAAGAAAAAAGATATATAAAACCCCAATTCCAAAAATTTTGGGATGCTGTGTAAAATTTAAATAAATACAGAATACAAAATCTCATTAACTCACGTTTTATTCACAATAGAACATAGAAAACATATCAAATGTTAAAACTGAGAAAATGTACCATTTTAAGAAACGAATAAGGTAATTTTGAATTTGATGGCAGCAACAAGTCTCATAAAAGTTGGGACAGGACCATGTTTACCACAGGGTAGCATCCCCTCATCTTTTAACAACAGTCCGTAAACATCTGGGAACTGAGGAGACCAGTTGCTGGACTTTTGGGAGGAGAATGTTGTTCCATTCTTGTCTTATTTAGAATTCTAGCTGCTCAACAGTCCTGAGTGTTCTTTGTTGTATTTTTCATTTCATGATGTGCCAAATGTTTTCATTTGGTGAAAGGTCTGGACTGTAGGCAGGCCAGTTCAGCACCTGGACTCTTGTACTACAAAGCCATGCTGTTGTGCATTGTCTTGCTGAAATATGCAAGGCTTTCCCTGAATAAGACATTGTCTGGATAGGAGCATATGTTGCTCTAAAACCTGTATATGCCTTTCAGAATTGATGGCGCCTTTCCAGATGTGCAAGCTGCCAATTCCATAGGCACTAATGCACCCCCATACCATCAGAGGTGCAGGCTTTTGAACTGAATGCCTATAACTAGCTGGATGGTCCCTCTCCCCTTTAGTGAGTACTATTCATAGGTAATTGTCAAATGTATTTTTGAAGACTCAGGGATAGATCATTCATTCATTTTCACTTCCATCCAAGACTAACAGTGCCCTTCCCTCCTTTTGTTGTTCTGCTGCTCCTTTCATCATGCACTCTGAAACTGTCCCATTTCCTGCCACCCTAAGGCTCACAAGAGCAGCTCCTGTAATGAACTAAATCCCTATACCCATCAGATCTCTCCAGCTTTTGCTTCACCTCTGATCTTTCTATTTTTCTAAGTATTTGTCACTGTTCAGTCAACATCTTTCTCTTACATGTGTTTTCAGTCCTTCCCGGTAGGAGTTCAACAGCAGTGGTAAAACTTCTCTTACTCATATCTTCAACATTGTCTCTCCCATAACTCTTGTACTGGATGATCTTCTATGCTATTTCTCCTTGATCTCACATCTAATGTTTACATAGTTGACCACAAAACTCTCATTCTGCATGATGAACAATATTAATTTCTTTAATGCTGAATCCAGTTATCTGTCACGTGCTTCAATAATAAGTACATAATTGTCTTTGAAAACTATATTTTCATTGGGCTTTCTAATTTGCTAACATGACATTGCAAGCAAGGGACACCCAACTCTGCATGAAAATCACTGTTGGATGATCACTAACCACAAATGAGCTCAACAGTTACCTAGCTGACATCAATATTTGAATATAATGAGACATCCAATTCAGCATTTCGAGGTAGGTGACAGGTGGCTATTCCTGTAGTACTGGCTTCAACACTGGAACCAACCCTGAGTGGGTCATCAGTGCATCACTGGGCTCACTCAAACACTCTAAATTGGATCATTTAAACTTGCCAGTTATCCAAATGTCCACATCTTTGGGATGTAGGAGAGAAAACCATGTCCTTCAGCTAACTGTTCATAATACAGGACTGATTCTTACAGGGCCCGCAGTGCAACTGATGAGGTTCAATTCCACTTTTCCAAATATTGAATCCTGTGCAAACCTCTTCACAGTTTATTTGATAGGAACCAGAAATAAGAATTCCACATCTTGGCAGACATCATGACTTCATTCTGACAATTATGGTAGTTCAAAGTTCTTTGTTACCTCTCAGTCAGATGCTGAGGCCATTTATCATGCCTCACCTGGATTAGTGTAATGCTAGGCCTGTCTGCTCTTCTTACATTGTAAAATCCTATTCAATAACTGAAATTAAAGTAATTTAGCTTTGAGTTTTTTTTACCCTCCTCTGCTTGTAGGCCACCCCTGATTTTAGAATTTAAATCCAGGAAAAGGCCTTCTAGAATTACCCTGACTGAAAGCAGGTCTATGGAGCTTTACTGTTCTCTGTTTGATGTTTGCTTAGTTTATTTGGATTATGTAATGGATTGACACTTCATCAAGGGTTGATGCTAATATACCATTATGGACTAAAATCCCATAAAAACCTGACCTTTGTTATATAGGTATGATAACAAATAAATGGGTGAAGGAGTGAATGAATATTTGGCCTTTTTTGTAATACATCACAAGGACAACAGAATTCCTCCATGTACTTGCCCTCATTAAGTATCCTGTTGATATAGGAAGCCAACCTTGATTGCGAGTCCAGGGCATCACAATTATTCTCTAGTCTTTTGGCAAAGTCACTTCTGAATGCCTCCTCATGTGCACATTATCGAAGAGTAAAATTGCATTTTTGTTTCTAGCTTTAAAAATGACTGTTTTCACGAGTCTTTCAGGTTTTATACAGTATTCTAATATTGTTTATGTTGTTCAATTTGGTATTAAAACTGCAAAACTCCTGAATACAAGAGAATTCTAAACTAGAAATTTGTCATATTTTCTGAAACACCTTTTCCTGATGTTGGTCGCAGTGGCAGCAGGCCAAGCAGGTCAGCTACAAATCTCCACTATTCCTAGGGAATTCTCTGGTGTTTCCAAGCCAGCTGAAACATATAGTCCCTCCTGTGTGTCCTGGATCTGTCACAAGGTCTCCACTCCAAGGGACGTAACTTCAAGGTTCCAGGATGAACCAGCCGGGATGGAATCCTTACGAATTTCCCTCAACTACCTCAACTGGCTTCTCTAGATCAAGAAGAGCAGTAACTCTATTCTGAAGCTGTCATGAATTGATGAGCTTCTCACCATATCATGGAGCCCAGCAGCCTCACAAAGAAACCTCCCCACCACAGGTTATTACCATGGACTGGTACAGCTCTTACAGAACAACTGCTGCCACTTCAGTCTGCTTATTGGTTTCATGTCTCCTCTTCCATTACTCTTGAAGATTCCGAACTCCTCCACTGAGGGCAGTAGTCCCACCCAAACTGTAGAGAGCAATCCATTGTTTTCATGGAGAGAACCATGACATCCTTATTCCTGACATTTCATACTCAACAGCAAATCTCTCAAATGTGTGCTAAATGTCACATTCAGATTAGGCAAAGAGGACAACATAATCTGCATAAAGCAACAAGCCTCCCCAACCGAACACCCTTACATCGTTGGCTGCACCATATGCCTTGATATCCTGTCCATGAAAATCACCAAAACGACTGATGATAAGACACAGTTTTGATGGATTCCGACACCCACAGTGAACGGATTTGGCTTAACTCCAAGTGTTCAGATGTGTTCATATAGAGAATGAATAACACGTAAAGAGCGGCCCACTTACTCCATATTCCTGTGGCACCTATCACTACACATTCAGAGGGCCATGGGCCTATTCTTTTTCCAAATGTACAAAACACATGTAGACTGGGTTACCACACTCCCATGCACTCTCCACTGTGCCAGGGAGAAGAGATGCTCTACTGTTGTATGGCCAGGATGAAAGCCACATTGTTCCTTCTGTATTCTTGACTCAGTCATTGGATGGTGTTTAAGTAGACGCTGTATAGTACCCGACCCGACACAGACTACACCAGAGGCACATGTAAAATGACTCAAGACTTTTATTTTCTTCACCTGTGAGGCACGTTTTCTCCGTGAACCCCACAGGCAATACACAGTCCCAAAAGCACTTTGTCAAACCACAAATACACTTCCGTTTGGCACCACCACTCCTCCCTGCAACCTCGTCCTCTTCCTCCCAATTCTAGCCCTGAGTGGTGGTTGCCGGCCCTTTTTACAGCCCACCTGGAACTGCTCCAGGTGCTTGATCACCTGCTTCTGATTGCACTTCCAGGCGGGGCTGTAGAGTTGTCCAGGCCAGCTCAGGGACCCATGCAGCACCCCCTGGCGGCCACCCCAGATCCCAACAGGGCTGTGGAGAACTCCATCTCCCATGGAGCCCTGCGGGAAACTGAGGCACCATCCTCAGCCAGGGAGTCTGCCACCAAGCGTCCCGGGGGAGGCATTGAGCAGTCCATGATTGCTCCCCTGGAACATGTGTAGAAGGGGCGTCCCAGCCGGGCATGGGACCTGGCCACCCGCCACAATGGATTCTCCCCTCCAGCACCCTTGCATATGCCTTACCTGGGATTTGTGGAATGTGATCCTTCTCTAGTGGGAACACACCCTCTGGTCTCCTTTTTTAAATATGGGGACCACCACACCAGTTTACCAATTTTAAGGGTACTTTACCTGCTTTTCATATGACATTGAGTAGACGTGTTAACCCCCGCTATTCCAACAATGTTGAGTGCTTTCAATATATTTGTGGCCGAATCTCATCCACCGCAGCTGCTTTAACACCATAGAGACTGTGGCAACAGGACCCCCTTGCTGTTCATGTCCACAGTTGTAAACTAGAAAAAAATTAATGTAATATTTCTCTTCAATGTAGTGGATACTAGAAGGCATGCAGGAGAGACTTCACAAGAAGACAATCAAATAATGAACTGGAGAAATAAAAATGGCTTTTTAGGGAGCTTGCTAAAAATGGCGGTATATGAAATACTTTTCATTGATTTCATTGCAGGACAATTGTGTTCTCGTGCCCAATACAAACCAGAGAAATGTGGATCAGGATGACTTTGGGGATGCATGTGACAATTGCCAAGTGACCCAGAACAATGACCAGAGAGACGCAGATGGGGATGGCAAAGGTGATGCCTGTGACAGCGATAAGGATGGAGACGGTATGACGGCATTACTTGTGTGTTTATTCATTAAGATTGAAATATAAACAGCTATAATATAATAATAAATGAATGGATGAATATTTTTATTGGATGTCTTATAATATGAAAAAGGAAATAGTTTCTATGTGAAACATTTATACAATGTATAGTTGTTGCTAAATCTAAATTTTAACAGTCTATTCTCTAAACTCACTTGTTCTGGTAAAGAAGGGGTTCTTGAACCCTTTAATCCGAGGACCTAAATTAGAAAAACTGGTACTGTGCTGGGACCCAAGAAGAGGAATATTATTATTATAATTATAAGGATGTCTAGTACTTTGCTGGCACATGACAGCGGAATCATAAAAAGACAAACAACAATGGCCACATAGTTAAAAAAGAGAAACCATTTTTTGTTTCCTTTCAAGCATACAGTATGTCTAAAGAGAATATTACTAAAAGAGAAGTGGGAAACAAACAATACTCCATCTACCCATTTCCCAAACTGCTCATTCAGAGCATGGTCACAAGGATGCTGGGCCTGTGCGGGCAAACATCGGATGCAAAGCAGAAACAATCCTTGGACAGGGTGCCAGGCCATCACACATACACCAGGGCCAGTTTAGCATCGGCAGTCCAACTAACCTGCATGTTGTCATTGGGCTGTGAGAGAAAACCCACATGCACATGTCGAGAACATGTACACACCACACAGGGGAACAATTACTACCATTCAAAACAAGAATTGATTCCTGCGATGTATCACTGCCAGGGGAAATGCTTAGTGTAAGCTTTAGTGAAGCCGAGAGAAAGAAAATCTTGGGCTTTCACGGATTTGATGACTTTTGAAAGAATAATATGAAAGGTCACTTGACTCATGGCGGCAGTTAATGGATGAAGTAGTTCAAAAATTAATTAATCAATGCAGCTTATTTAGCTAGTCTTAAGTAATTTAAATACCTCTTTACCTGAATAGCGTTTTTCAAATGAGCTCCACCATTAACAATACATTTTTCTAAATGGGTTTGCAAATAGTTTAACATACCCCAGTTCCATTAAACAATTCAATCAAACAATTCTAAAAAATAGTTAAATTATCCCTAAAAATGTATGCACTATTTATATTTTATATATGTGATAGGATAACTCTTGCCAAACTGCTGAATAATTCGGCAAACAGTTCCGTTTGAAATGTTTAACTCTACTGACTAACATTGTGCTGAATGTCTACTGCTTGTCTGGTCCTTTTGGTATTTTCTAGTGTTCTTACAGTTCTCAGTGGTCTAACAAACACACTCTTCACCTGACTGTTACAGACATTTAGATAGATAGATAGATAGATAGATAGATAGATAGATAGATAGATAGATAGATAGATAGATAGATAGATAGATAGATAGATAGATAGATAGATAGATAGATAGATAGATAGATAGATAGATAGATAGATAGATAGATAGATAGATAGATAGATAGATACTTTATTTACTGCGCCACTTTAGAATAGTGTGGCATATTAAACTTAATGCACCTCTGTTACAGATTAGGGTCAATGTATGCCATAATAGTGAACAAACGATGAGGCACCGAGCCGTTGTTTATGGCCACTGAAAGAGCATTTGGCGTACAATACTACCACAACATTATGTACGTACTCCTCCCAATTCCCTTGCTCTTCATAACACCCTGTAAATCATCACATCCTTGTCCTGCACCTGTTACCATCATTTCGACATTTGAAGTTAGCACAGAAGTTCATTCACCTCACAAGCTTGTTTGTGTCAGAACCTTCTCCCTACCCCTTTTTTTATACACATTTGCCATCAGTCTTCTTAGTTTGATTATTTAATAGGTTGTTGAAATGGGAGGTGGCGAAAACTTTTATTTTCATGCCACAAAAATGAACATGTTCTGTGATGCGTCATTAGCATTGTAGTATAAATAGCAGGTGGTATACAATTCGGCATGGAATTTGCACTTAGATGAACTCAGCTAAGTCACAGACATAACACAGATGTATATATGTTGGGTGTTATTGCACAGCACTTTGGTCAGCCTGTATGTTGTTTTTAAAGTGCTTTATAAATAAATTGCAAAACATAGTTTAAGAAACACCATGGTAAAGGGTGTTTTCAAGCCAGCTGAGTCATATAATCCCTCCTGTGTGTCCTGGATCTGTCACAAGGTCTCCAGCCCAAGGGACATAACCAGAGCAGTTCCAGGGGAGCCTGCTGGGATGGAATACTTACGAATTTCCCCCAACCACCTCAACTGGCTCCTCTGGATCAGAAAGAGCAGTGACTCTATTCTGAGGCTATCATGAATTGATGAGCTTCTCACCACGTCATAGAACCCAGCAGCCCTGCGAAGAAACCTCCTGTTTGTTGCTTATAGTCTGGGAACTGCAGACTAGGCTGGCTCCCTCATAGTCACTACCACAAGGACAGAATCAACACAAAACGTGACTAGGGCAGGATCTGCACCTTGCTCCACAAAAGTGTGAAATAGTAGAGCTGACTACTATAGTGTTAATGTAAATATTATTACACAATAATTAATTAAAGAATTAATCGATTCAATAAATAAAGATTAATTAAAGAAGAACAGGTAGATTATACTTCAGATGCTAATTCCCTTTTCTAACATATGTTTGGTCTACATTTCTTCTCTGGGCAAATAAAGTTGGAAGGCCCAGGGGATGGATTAACACTGGACTGGTCAAGGAAGTTCCTTGGGATTTTGTTGGCTTCCAAATTATAGTTGCAGGGATTTTTTTTTCCCTACTACTATATTTTTAATTAAATATTTTGTTATTAGGGGTCAGAAATATTCACGACAACTGTGAAACAGTGCCAAATCCCGATCAAAAGGACAGTGACAATGATGGAGTGGGTGATGCTTGTGATAGCTGCCCAAGAGTGGGCAATCCTGACCAGGTAAGTTTCTAAACCGTTTGATTATTATGTTGGAATCTTTCCATTATTTGTTTGATTTAAAACTATGTTCATTAAAAAGAGGTCATAAAATTAAATTGAGCAGGCAGCAATACCTGCATATTTTGTCTGTATTATAAAAAGAACAAAGTGAAGGCATTTTAATGCACACAAAAACTTTAAGCAGTGGACAGAAGGGGTCATATTAAGTCAATTTATTCATGCAGTGTCCTCAATGATGTTTAGGACAGAGCCGCCTTTGTCCTTGATTTACCCCTCGGCTTCTAAGCATACTGCTAGTGTTGTCATTTCTGCACGCTGTAAATGAAACAAATGCAAATACCCTTAAATTAAAGTCTGTCATGTGCATCTTATTCAAGTCTGAATTGTTTGATTTGTAATATTTTAACAGTGGAGCCAAGGGATAATTCAACAATGTGTCTTTGTCCCAAACATTATGGGGAGCACTGAACACCTATCTTCTGAGCCAACTTTTAATAGTACAGGGTCATAGCAACCAAAAGGCAATGACTGCAGTTTCAGGAACAAAGTAGGAACAAGCACTGAGCAGTGTTACACACAGTTACAGAACGAATGAAAAAACTGCATAATAATAATAATAATCTATTAATATAAAAGCCAAATACCACTGACTCACTCATCACAAAATCTCCCAAACCATGAGGACTTGGGACTTGAAATTTGGAATGTAGGTTACCCTTGGCCCATAGGTGCTAAGAAACGGTTTTAAAAATTTTGTGGTTCAAGCACGAAATTTCTTATAGTTTTTTGACCCGTTTGTATGTCTGTCAGCTTTTCACGAGAGAACTACTTAACGGATTTAGATCTTTTTTTTTCTATAATTTTCTTGAACATAATTGATTTTGCGACTTTCTCATCGCGCTATGAATCGTATGTAGGAGATAGCCCGGACACAGACAGACGGACACCATGTTAAAGTCCACCACACGTTTATTTTGTACACTATTTACAAAGTCAATTGATTGCACAACCCAGT
Source organism: Erpetoichthys calabaricus (assembly GCF_900747795.2). Classification (NCBI taxonomy): domain Eukaryota; kingdom Metazoa; phylum Chordata; class Cladistia; order Polypteriformes; family Polypteridae; genus Erpetoichthys; species Erpetoichthys calabaricus. Next base: position 128,313,534 of record NC_041405.2, read on the forward strand.
GCCGCAGCACCAATCACCCCAACAGTCCAGTCCTCTGTCCACAATATGCCTTCAGGACGCCTCCTTCTCTCCTCTATCTTTCTCACTCTCAAACCTTGTCCTCTTCCACCCGACTCCAGCTCTGATTGAAGGGAGGCGCCCCTTTTATAGTTACCCGGATGTGCTCCAGGTGGTTCCCGGCAAGCTTCAGCTGGCACGCCCCTGTGTGGCGGAAGTGCCGGCTGTCTCTTCGGAAGCACTCTGGGTGTCTCTTTTCTTCTTCCCCCCAGCACTTCCTGGTGTGGCGGAAGTGCTGGGGTCCCAAGTCCTCCAGGCATGGGGACGCCCCCTGGCAGTGACCACGGGCCCCTACAGGGTTGAGCTTCCAAGCCCTGTACCCGTGGCCCCCAATATAACCAGGGCGGTCGCCCCCTCGTGGTCCGGAGGAGGCATGAGCCCTCCTCCTGTCCTCCTGGGCGTCCCGGCTGGGAACCACCCCCAGCCGCGTGCCACACGTAGTTCATTTGTAGTGCCGATTCATTATCGCGAATCCGAGAGAGACTCACTGGGCTGCGGGGCCCTCCTCACTCACGCATCTGCCTTGGGACGTAACCTAAACTCTGCTTAGTTAGCAAACGAGAGAACTACTTAACGGCTTTAGATCGTCTTTTTTTCTATAATTTGCTTGAACCTTCCTGTTGATTTTGCGACTTCTCTCATTGCCCTAAGAATCATAGTTCGCTTCCAGGTGTGATATATTCGTGCTAAACCAAGAAAAAGGCTGCAGGCCAAGGGGACAGGGAAGAGTGACGTCAGGAGTAGAGAGATGGGCGGGGTCCTCCTCACTGTCCTGTTTCATTAATACACGGGGGATGGCTAGTAAATAAATAAAGATACAACTCCATCATTATTAGAGATGGTTAAAAAATGACGGGTGACTGTGCACATATAACATTATAACTGGGGAGGCAGTAATTATGACCTATTTGACTTCATGTGTGCAGGTGCTACATACAGATGGCCAAAATATATTCTTGCATTACCTTTTTTCTACACTAACAGCTGGACATTGACAATGACCTCATTGGTGATCCATGCGACACAAACAAGGATAGGTGAGTAAAAAACAAATTATTATTAAACTGCAAAAACCCACATTATTTGACAAAAACCATCTACATACTGTTTGATTTTTTTCACAGACCGATTGCCAATATAGCTTATATAATTTCCCTCATATTGTGTCCCACATAACAAACTGTTTTGCTACTCTTTAGTGATGGTGATGGACACCAGGATTCTCGTGACAACTGTCCCATTGACATAAATAGCTCACAACTTGACACAGATCACGATGGCATTGGGGATGAGTGTGATGATGATGATGATGGTGACGGAATTCCTGACGTGTACCCCCCAGGGCCAGACAACTGTCGACTTATACCAAATCCTTACCAGGAAGATGCAGATGGTGAGGTGTACCTTTCTACCAACAGCATATGCTGTCTCTAAGAACCTGATGTCAACATTCACTGTAAATGTTTCATTGAGTCTGGCCACAGACTAATGATGGTCTCATATTGTGGTTTCTACTCTTAAGTGGCTTTACACAAATCACATAGACTGTGGGCAGAATCACAATGTGTCATTTGAAATGTACTACCACCTGCTAAACAACACTGATTTTTTTTTATTCACTGCAGGTGACGGTGTAGGCAATGTTTGTGAACATGACTTTGACAATGACACAGTTATAGACAACATTGATGTGTGTCCAGAAAACGCTGAGGTGACACTCACAGACTTCCGTGCCTATCAAACTATTGTTCTCGACCCGGAGGGAGATGCTCAAATTGACCCAAATTGGGTGGTTCTCAATCAGGTAGGAAACTTAAGTGTCAAACTACGCATAATGAGCATAAAGAAATTATATTGGGCATACGGATATGTTCTCCAGGTTTCTGTCATCCAGGAGAGCTACACATACCACCTACGATGTCTACAGCCAATTAAAACTGTGACATTAAAAAAGAAACACATGCATGTCATGAACTCCAGATTACAGTGATTATATGGGATTACAAGGGTGTTTCCATCATACCAGGTCCACCATGTTCAAGAATCCTCTTGAAGATTAACATCACATTTGGGATGAATTATGAGGAAAGTCAGCTGAATCATGTGGAAATGGGGATGAATTATGAGGAAAGATTAAAAGAGCTGAGGCTTTTCAGTTTAAGCAAAAGAAGATTAAGAGGTCACATGACTGAAGTGTTTAAAATTATAAAGGGAATTAGTTCAGTGGATCGAGACTGTTATTTTAAAATAAGTTCTTCAAGAAAATGGGGACACAGTTGGAAACACATTAAGGGTAAATTTCACACAAATGTTTGGATGTTTTTCTTTACCCAGAGAACCATAGATACATGGAATAAGCTACCAAGTAGTGTGGTAGACAGTAGAACTTTACAGACTTTCAAAACTTGACTTGATGTTATTTTGGAAGAATTAAGTGGATAGGACTCGTCAGCTTTGTTGGGCTGAATGGCCTGTTCTTGTCTAGATTGTTCTAATGTTCATTGTGAATAAAGTATCCTGGTATAACACAGTTGACAACCAATTTTTCTTTTGTACTAAAATGTATTTCATTGAATATTTGCTCTTGTGGCATTCCTGAGCAGTGTCCTGGCTTTGATTGTGTGATCAACGTCTTTTGCATACAGGTGGTATGCTCTCCGTGGACTTCTCCTATATTCAACAGATAACCTTTTAATTAAGTCTTGGTTGCACGATTTTGCTTTTGTGCATGTCTATGGATTTTATAGCAGTGTGAATAAATGACCCCTTGGTGACACTGGTCAGGATTAAGCAAGCTTTAAAAAAAGGTATGGTGAATAAATGAATATTTTTGCATTGCTAATACTTGTGATGAACCCACTTGTGTCCATCACATGACCACTGTTAGCTGGAGTTTAGCCCAGCAGCAATAAATGGAAGGCAAGAACCTGCCCTGGGACTCCAGTCCATCAAATGCTAACATACTCATACCAGACCATTCTTAGCATCACCAGTTAATAAACATTCCCATATTAAGTATGTAGGAGGAAACTAAAATACCCGCAGGAAACCCACATGAATGCTATTTCCATTACACTGCTTAGGTCTCATCTTTGCTTCCATTGCCGCACAGAATATTCCTTATATGCCTTTACTATAATGGAAATCTTATCAAATGAGTGGAAGCCAGTCAGCCAATAAAGCTTGTTTGATTAGCTAGAAGCTGAGTATTCGCAATATCTCATTCATAGTTTTTTTTTACATACATTCTCTCCACATGGCAGACTTGATGAAAAGTAACAAATTATGTCACTCTATCAGAATGTGTTTCAGAAGGTACTATGTTATGCACTGTTGATTTCTTAGCCATCCATCTTCATATATATTTTCTTTTTTCATTTTAGGGAAGGGAGATTGTCCAGACCATGAACAGTGACCCTGGTCTTGCCGTTGGTAAGCAGCACTCAAACGGGTCCTGAAATGTGCACTGGGTTTCTTCTTTATAGATAGATAGATAGATAGATAGATAGATAGATAGATAGATAGATAGATAGATAGATAGATAAGAAGTGTGTTTCTCCCTGAGGGGGAAATTGTAAGAGGAAAGAAAGAATTGTGTGAAAATTTTGGATTAGCCATGTTTCACGTCATGAAAACTGATCTTTGTCAGATGATTTGTCACATTAATTTGCAGTTTGCTCAACCACTAACATATAATTTGTTAGTTTACTAGATGTAGCTGCAATAACCCCAATACTGAAAAAACCTGGTGCCGTTCCGACTAATTTCAGTAATTTTCGTCCTATTTCTTATCTACCCTTCATTTCCAAAATTCTTGAAAAAATAGTGGCTATTCAACTTCATTCTCATGTATCTCAAAATAATCTGTATGAACAGTTCCAGTCTGGTTTTCATCCCCTCTTCAGTACAGAAACAGCACTTATAAAAATGACCTCCTTATGGCAGCTGATTCTGGTTTAATTACTATTCTCATCCTCCTTGATCTGGGTGCAGCCTTTGACTCTATTTGTCACACTACTCTTCTCAATAGATTATCTTCGACTGGTTCACATCCTACCACTCAGGCCGCACTCAGTTTGTTCAGCTTAAAACTTACACATCCCAACCCAACGCTCTTACTTCAGGTGGGCTCTGTCCTGGGGCCCCTCCTTTTCATTATTTACCTCCTTCCCCTTGGTAATATCTTTCGTAAATATGACATTAGCTTCCACTGTTATGCTGATGACACCCAACTCTATCTCACTAGCAAACCTACTGCTTCCTTTCCACCCTCCTCACTTACTGATTGCATAGCAGAAATCAAATTCTGGTTTTCTTCAAATTTTCTTAAATTAAATAGTGACAAAACTGAGGTTCTCCTCATTGGTACAAAATCAACATTATCCGAAACTGATCATCTTTCATGTGTTATTGATAATTCCTCTGTCTCCCCTTCCCCACAGGTTAAGAGTCTGGGTGTCATTCTTGACAGTACTTTATCCTTTCAGTCCCACATCAATAACATCTCCCGGTCTGCAAATTTCCACTTGCGTAGCATTAATCGTATTCGCTCCTCCCTCACTCCCTACACCACTGCTATCCTTGTTCATCCCCTGATCACTTCTCGTCTGGATTATTGCAATTTCCTTTTCTTTGGATCTCTTTATAAGCTTCAACTGGTCCAGAATTCAGCTGCCCACATCATTACAAGAACCCCCTCTGTTCACCATATCACTCCCATTTTGCAGCAGCTTCATTGGCTTCCAGTTCAGTTCCGAATTCAATTCAAAATTCTCCTACTAACTTTTAAGTTCATCCACAACCTTGCCCCTCCATATCTGTCTGACCTCCTCCATGTTGCCATTCCCTCCTGTACCCTTAGATCCTCTTCCTCCATCCACTTGACTGTCCCCTTCGTCCGTCTTACCACAATGGGGAGCAGAGCATTCAGTTGCTCTGCTCCCCATCTCTGGAACTCACTACCATCTGAGCTTAGAAATACTGAATCATTTTCACTTTTCAAATCTAAACTTAAAACTCATTTGTTTAAGACTGTTTTTTCTCTTTGATTACAATTGCTCTGTCTGATTTTAATTTTTGTATTTTAGTTTTGTTTATAATCTGTGTTTTATCCATTGTTTGGTGTCCTTGAGTGTTTAGATAGGCGCCTACAAATAAATAAAATGTATTGTTATTAAATGGTAATGTATCATTTCAATTTACATTTTATATTAGACCATTTTTTGTTGCAGATTCTCATTTTTACAACCTTTGGAGTCTTCCTTAAGAGTCTGCTGTGCTCTGAATGGCTTTTTCCTTGATTTATCCCTCTCTACTCCACAGTTTAAAATAACAAATCAGACAATTCAGATGTGATTAAAGTGCACATCACAGACTTTCATTTTAGGTTATTTGCAAGCATTTCACTCACACCGTGTAGAAATGACAACACTTTTTCTACATGGTCCCCCATTTCAGGGCACCATAATGTTTGAGACTACTGGTGTCACAGGTGTTTGTGATTCCTCAGGTGATTTATGATTCAACATGAGGACAAGACCTGTGCCAATAAAAGTCAAAGAAGCCATTATGAGGCTGAAAAACAAGAATCAAACCATTAGAGACCTCAGTAAAACATCAGGATGAGCCAAATCAGCTGTCTGGAATATCATTAAGAAGAAAGAACACCCTGGTGAGCTCAGTAATTGTAAAGAAACTGGTAGGCCAAGGAAGACCTCCACTGCTGATGACAGAAGGATCTTCACTATGGTAAAGAAAAAGCCCCAAACACCTGGCCGACAGATCAGAAACAGTCTTCAGGAGGAAGATGTGCTTGTGTCAGAGAAGACTATCTGCAGAAGACTTCATGAACAGAAATACAGAGGCCACACTGCAAGATGCAAACCACAAAAACAAGATGGCCAGATTACAGTTTGCGAAAAAATGTCTTAAAAGAGCCTGCAGAATTCTAGGAAAAAGTCTTGTAGATAGACAAGACAAAGATAAATCTGCATCAGAGTGATGGCAAGAGGAAAGTGTAGAGAGGCAAAAAGGAACTGCCCAAGATCCAAAGCAGACCACCTCATCTATTAAACATGGTGGTGCTGGGGGTGTTATGGCTTGAGCATATATGGCTGATTCACTGATGACCGAAAGCTGATGGCAGTGGCGCAATGAATTCTGAGGTGTATAGAAACATCTGATCTGCTCAGGTTATAGTAAATGCCTCCAAACTCACTGGAAGCCGATTCAACCTACAACAACATAATGATCGTAAACATACTGCTAAAGCAACCAAAGAGTTGTCACAGCTAAAAAAATGGAAATTTCTTGAATGTTCAAACTAGTCAACTGATTTAAATCCAAGTGAGCAGGCCTTCCATATGCTGAAGAGAAAACGTAAGGGGAACACCAGAGAAGATCTTCAGCACCTAATGATGTCTGTGAATTGCAGACTTCAAGCAGTCATTATAATAATAATAATAATTTTTATTTATGTAGCGCCTTTCATACACTCAAGGACACTTTACAATTCAATAAACACATTAACAAGACAATAGAAATTACATACAAGAAAATGAATACTGTACTTGTGTTTTTAACAGGAGTTTGAAATGAATAATAGATTTTTCGTTGAGGAGGCTGAGAGGAAGCGCATTCCAAATTTTAGGGGCTATCACACTGAAAACTCTGCCACCCATAGTTACTAACCTGTATTTAGGTACAATGAGTAAGTTGTAAGGAAGCAGCAGCTCTGACAGATAATGAGGGGCTAAACCATGAAGGGCTTTAAAGGTGAGAAGAATAATTTTAGATTTGATTCCTGAAAAGACTGGTAACCAATGCAAATCATAAAGGACAGGAGTGATGTGAGCCGATATTTTAGTGTGTGTAAGTAGACGAGCAGCAGAATTCTGAACATATTGTAATCTATTGATATATTTAGTCGGGAGGCCATAAAACAATGCATTGCAATAGTCCAGACAAGTAGTGATGAAAGCATGAATGAGTGCTTCAGTATCCTTCACACGGAGGAAAGGTTTCAGATGAGCAATGTTGCGAAGTTGAAAAAAAGCTGTCTGAACTATTGAGCTAATGTGTGGTTGAAAAGTAAGACGCTGATCAAAGATGACACCCAAATTAGGGACTGATGCAGAGGGTTCAACCAGGATCCCATTGACGTCAATTTTTAGCCCACGAAGGGTAGAGAACACAGATTTGGTGCCAACTACTAAGATTTCTGTTTTATCAGGATTACGTCGTAAAAAAATTATCTGTCATCCAATGATTGATTTCCCGAATGCAGACAGTCAGTGCAACAGGTGAAGATGGTGCAGTTGCATCAACACTTACAGTTGTGCTTGAAAGTTTGTGAACCCTTTAGAAATTTCTATATTTCTGCATAAATATGACCTAAAACATCATCAGATTTTCACTCAAGTCCTAAAAGTAGTTAAAGAGAAACCAGTTAAACAAATGAGACAAAAATATTATACTTGGTCATTTATTTATTAAGGAAAATGATCGAATATTACATATTTGTGAGTGGCAAAAGTATGTGAACCTCTATGATTAGAAGTTAGTTTGAAGGTGAAATTAGAGTCAGGAGTTTTCATTCAATGGGATGACAATCAGGTGTGAGTGGGCACCCTGTGTTATTTAAAGAACCGGGATCTATCAAAGTCTGCTTTTCACAACACACGTTTGTGGAAGTGTATCACTGCACGAACAAAGGAGATTTCTGAGGACCTCAGAAAAAGAGTTGTTGATGCTCATCAGGCTGGAAAAAGTTACAAAACCATCTCTATAAGGAGTTTGGACTCCACCAATCCACAGTCAGACAGATTGTGTACTAATGGAGAAAATTCAAGACCATTGTTACCCTCCCCAGGAGTGGTCAACCAACAAAGATCTCTCCAAGAGCAAGGCATGTAATAGTCGGCGAGGTCACAAAGGACCCCAGGGTAACTTCTAAGCAACTGAAGGTCTCTCTCACATTGGCTAATGTTCATGTTCATGAGTCCACCATCAGGAAAACACTGAACAACAATGGTGTGCATGGCAGGGTTGCAAGAAGAAAGCCACTGCTCTCCAAAAAAAGCATTGCTGCTCGTCTGCAGTTTGCTAAAGATCATGTGGACAAACCAAAAGGCCATTGGAAGAATGTTTTGTGGACGGATGAGACCAAGACAGAACTTTCTGGTTTAAATGAAAAGCGTTATGTTTGGAGAAAAGAAAACACCGCATTCCAGTATAAGAACCTTATCCCATCTGTGAAACATGGTGGTGGTAGTATCATGGTTTGGGCCTGTTTTGCTGCATCTGGGCCAGGACGGCTTGCCTTCATTGATGGAACAATGAATTCTGAATTATATCAGAGAATTCTAAAGGAAAATGTCAGGACATCTGTCCATGAACTGAATCTCAAGAGAAGTTGGGTCATGCAGCAAGACAACAACCCTAAGCACACAAGTCGTTCTACCAAAGAATGTTTAAAGAAGAATAAAGTTAATGTTTTGGAATGGCCAAGTCAAAGTCCTGACCTTAATCCTATCAAAATGTTGTGGAAGGACCTGAAGCGAGCAGTTAATGTGAGGAAACCCAGCAACATCCCAGAGTTGAAGCTGTTCTGTACGGAGGAATGGGCTAAAATTCCTCCAAGCCGGTGTGCAGGACTGATCAACAGTTACCGGAAACGTTTAGTTGCAGTTATTGCTGCAAATGGGGTCACACCAGATACTGAAAACAAAGGTTCACATAATTTTGCCACTCACAAATATGTAATATTCGATCATTTTCCTTAATAAATAAATGACCAAGTATAATATTTTTGTCTCATTTGTTTAACTGGTTTCTCTTTATCTACTTTTAGGACTTGAGTGAAAATCTGATGATGTTTTAGGTTATATTTATGCAGAAATATAGAAAATTCTAAAGGGTTCATAAACTTTCAAGCACAACTGTACATAAAGTTGTGTGTCATCAGCGTAGCAGTGGAAGCTTAGATCATACCGACGATCATAACATGTAAGGATATGTGACAAAGTACTAAATGTGACTGCATTATTAGACCTGCCATTGCTGTGTCCCAAACATTACGGCACCCTGCACTGGGAGACCAGGTATAAAATGTGTTGTCACTTCTGGATGCTGTGACCAAAATGTATGCAAATACCCATAAATGAAAGTCTGCAGTGTGCACGTTTATCGTGCCTGAATTGTTTGATATGTAACTTTAAACTGTGGAGCAGAGGGGTAAATGAAGGAAAAATGTGTTTTTGTCCCAAATATTATGGTGGTCACTATATGCTCTTATATATAAAAGAATGTATAGCAAGCTGAATTAACATTTAGAGATATCTCAAAATTTATTTTAAGATATCTAGACATGCATTTTAGATATCTCAAATTGAATTACAGATATCTAAAAATGCATCTATTTTAAGATATCTAAAAAGAATTTTATAATATCTCAAATAGATTTACAGATATCTTGAAATGATATACTGTACATTTTGAAATATCTGAAATGCAATTTGAGATATCTTAAAATAACTTCCTGTAAAATTTCCTATTCTTTGAATGGGACTTCCTGTCTATTTTAAGATATCTCAAAATGTATTTGAGATATCTTAAAATGAGTGGGAAGTTATTTTAGGATATCTCAAAATATAATTAAGATATCTCAAAAAGCATTTAAGATAACTTAAAATTCACTGTTGTTTGAGATATCTAAAATACATTTTTAGATATCTAAAATAAATTTCATGATATCTTAAAATGGGTCTTTGCTCCATTTCAGATATCTAACAATGTATTTCAAGATATCTCAAATTGTATTTCAAGATATCTCAATAGCATTTTCAGATATCTACAATACAATTTAAGATATCTGAAATACATTTTCAGATATCTCAAAATCACTTCCTGCTCATTTTAAGTTATCTTATAATAAACAAGAAGTCCCATTGAAAAAATAGGCAGTTTTACAGGAAATGCATTTGAGATATCTCAAAATCTATTGCAGATATCTTAAAATGTGAAGGAAATTATTTTACGATATCTCAAAGCGAGTTTCAGGTATTTTAAAAAGTAAATTACATTTTAAGATATCTGAAATTCATTTTGAGATATCTGTAAATGTTAATTTGGCTTGCCATAAGAATGTGTATAACCTCTCAGTGTAGCCATGTTGTGTCTAAGTTCTGCTTTTCACCTCTTTTTATGCACAAGCCCAACTGACCTCACCATTTCACTTGTGCTGTCAACAAGGTGAAAGAGTTTTAAATCTTATCTGTGCTGACATAGAGAGATAAATGATTTAAGAAGCCCACAGTTATGTTATTTGAATCTTTTGTCATACTTTTTTTCCTCCAATAAATCAGGCTACACTGCCTTTAATGGAGTTGATTTTGAAGGAACATTCCATGTGAACACAGAAACCGACGACGATTACGCTGGCTTTATCTTTGGGTACCAGGACAGCTCTAGTTTTTATGTGGTTATGTGGAAGCAGGTGGAGCAGATTTACTGGCAGGCTAACCCATTCCGTGCTGTGGCTGAGCCAGGGATTCAACTCAAGGTTTGTGACGCTTCAGGTTCTTCTGAAAGGAGGCTGGGGAAAGAGTCATTGTCACCTTACACCTTAGCTCTCTGAAAAGAAATGGACAGATATCAAATTTATTCTGACTGCCACATTACATAAATTCAAAGTTCAGTGGCACTGCTGCCTCATGGATTCAACACCCTGGGTGCCGGCTTGCTGTCCATGCAGAGTCCCCATGGTCAATGTGGGCCATTTAATGGGTTGGCACCACCTAGGCCTTGGTCTCCCATGACCATCAACTAAAGTAAGCAAATTTGTGAATGCAATGCCTTATAAATCTAAAGTAAGCTGAAATTAAGTGGGAATATGGATTTGTTCTGGTCTTCTTCTAAGGCTTAGGATGTAGACTAAACGTATTTCCAAAGGTGTAAAATAGATTACTTTTACAAATAGCTGCCTCCACTGTCTGTTCTTCTGCAGTAGACTAAGGTGAGGAAAAACAATTTGGCATTCTTTGTTGTTTCTTTTATTAATAGCACCTTTTATATTATAAAGATCTATGCATTTTCATATCCAATTCAGGATCATGGGGTGTCGTTACATATCCTGGCAATATCGGCATTTAGGCGAACTGTGGATGAGCACCCAGTGCCTCACAGGGCACACTCATGAAGCAGCTCATACCTGAGAACTATAGGCTCATCAGTTCTCGTAACACATGCACATCTTTGGGGATATGGGAGGAACAGGCAGACTCCTTGCTGACAATGGAGTCAGCAGTACTTATAGTTATGTTAAAGTTATGTACAAGAACAATAGTCAGCAGAAAACAAATGTTCATAAAATTGTACAGAATCAATTGAATGGAGCCAAGTCTTGGTCTACTATATGAATGTAGGGTTAGCCAAAGGATCTAAGAACATTACTGCCAAGTGCTAAAAATAAAACAGTGCATTTGTCATGTCATAAAAAGTGTGACAAATGGGAAGAAGCTAATTTTAATATGTCCTGGACCTACAGGCAGTCAAATCAATCACTGGCCCCGGAGAGAATCTTCGCAATGCCTTATGGCACACTGGACATACAGCTGATCAGGTGAAGCTGCTGTGGAAAGACTCAAGGAACGTCGGATGGAAGGACAAGACCTCCTATCGTTGGTTTCTCCAACACAGGCCTCAGGAAGGCTACATCAGGTACGAGTAGTTCTTCTGAGATATTAACAAAGTGCTACATAAGACCGTGGATATTGTTATTGGTATCGGAGAATCACAGGATATGTGGTAAAGTCAGTCATGGACACCCGCTAAAATAATTAAACAAGACTAGTGGCTAAATTTAAAAGGGTTTGTCTGAATAGAAGATGCCAGGATGACAAGTTGATATGCCAGATGTAATTCATCAAGATTTAGAAAGAAACCAGTGATTGTCAAGATAGGAAGTGGAAGGGAGCATTCTAATCTCAGGAGCCGTACTTCGAGTATCCACGTCTAAAAGATGTAATAATTACGCAGCCACCCTCACAAGTATTGTGAAAACTGCAATTGCATATGCAAGAGGGAGGCGAGGAAATGAAGTTTGAGCTTTAAACAAATGGAGACCTTGTCAGTCAGTAAGCCAGCATTTGTGGCAAGCTGCTTGATAGCATAACTACGAGGGACATTCAAAAAGTTTCCGCACTTTTCTATTTTCGTTGGAAACGGTGAAGGCAGGAGGAGTGGTAATTGGGCATTAAAAAGTTGTTACGACGCTGGGAAAACTGCATCGCAAGCTCCGTGTTTGTAGGTGTCGCTCTGTATTTGCATTGGCACAAACCTTATTTTCAAAGTGAAGAAAAATTTTACTAAAATTCACCCTGCTAATAACAATGGATTTAATGTTGATATTACATTTGTAAAAGATTTTTTAAAATATCAAAGAGTGTACTTTTCTATGAACAATTACAGACTTTTTACAGTTAGAAAACGTGTTCATAATTGTGGTTCACTTCTTTTGGCACATTTGTTTTTAATCTGAACACCACGTACCTGTGAAGAGGCATGCCAGTAAGCGACTCTCCATATAGGTGTTCATAATCTGTTCTGTTTTTCTCCAGAGTACGGTTTTATGAAGGACAGCATAATGTGGCAGACACTGGGGTCATTGTTGACACAACCATGCGTGGTGGACGCCTTGGAGTCTTCTGCTTTTCTCAGGAAAATATCATCTGGGCAAATCTACGCTACCGCTGCAATGGTGCGTATAAGTCATCAGTGTAACCTTTGGGGGCAGGGAACTGGCAAAGTGAAGGAAATCTGTTATACACTCACCACCATTAGGTGCACCTTGCTAGTACCGGGTTCAACCCCCTTTCGCCTTCAGTACTGCTGTAATTCTTCATGGCGTAGATTCAACAAGGTGCTGGAAACATTCCTCAGGGATTTTAGTCCATTTTGACATAATAACATCACACAGTTGCTGCAGATTTGTCGGCTGCACATTGATGATGCGAATCTCCCATTCCACCACATCCAAAGGTGCTCGTTCTGATTGATATCTGGTGACCGTGGAGGCCACTTACTGTAAGTACACTGAACTCATTGTCATGTTCAAGAAACCAGTTTGAGATGATTTGAGCTTTGTGACCTGGTGCATTATTCTGCTGGAAGTAGCCATCAAAAGATGGGTACACTGTGGTCATAAAAGGATGGACATGGGCAACAACAATACTCAGGTAGGCTGTGGCATTTAAACGAAACTCAGTTGGTACTAAGGGGCCCCAAGTGTGCCAGAAAAATATCCCCCACACTATTACACCACCACTTCCAGCCTGAACTGCTGATACAAGGCAGGATGGATCCATGCTTTCATGTTGTTGACACCAAATTCTCACCCTATCTTCTGAACGTCGCAGCAGAAATTTAGACTCAGGCAACATTTTTCCAATTTTCTGTTGTCTAATTTTGGTGAATTATAGCCTCAGTTATCTGTTCTTAGCTGACAGAAGCGGCACCCACTGTGGTCTCCTGCTGCTGTAGCCCAACTGCTTCAAAGTTCAACATGTTCTGCATTCAGAGGTGCTCTTCTGCATACCTCGGTTGTAACGAGTGTTTATCTGAGTTACTTTTGCCTTTCTATCAGCTCAAACCAGTCTGGCCATTCTCCTCTGACCTCTGGAATCTTTTTGTCCAGAGAACTGCCGCTCACTGGGTATTTTCCCTTTTTCAGACCATTCTCTGTAAACCCTAGAGACAGATGTGCACCAAAATCCCAGTAGATCAGCAGTTTATGAAATACTTCACCAGCCCATTGGACACCAACACGTTCAAAGTCACTTAAATATTCTTTCTTCCTCATTCTGATGCTTGGTTTGAACTTCTTGACAATGTCTACAGGCCTAAATGCATTGAGGTGGCTGATTAGATATTTGCATTAACAGGCAGTTGAACAGGTGGACCTAATAAAGTGGCCAGTGAGTGTACAGTAAACTGCGCAGGGTCAGATGGTTTTCTTGTAGTTTTGCTTTATTAGGAATGCAAACACAGGAAGAAATGCAGCAGATCAGCAGATTCTGAAAAAAAAGGATAAAACTGGTAAGAAAATGTCACAATGTGAAAAATAAGCCGAATAAACCAGAAGAGTCATCTCAAAACACAGCTACTGGCCAGAACATGCACAACCAGTATGACAAATCAAACTGCGCATGCTGTTTTATCAGACATTACTTATCGCCCAGGCTTTCGTACCACAAATGATAGTAACATTCTGGTTTCTTCTCTTACTTTTAGATACTCTCCCGGAGGACTTCGAAAGGCACAAATCCCAGCACGGCCGCTTCCAGGTTTGATTTGGCATGAGGGACGTGCTCAGAGAGATGGAGAAAGAGAGACAAATGTGCCTCTGCTTGAATTATGGTCATTTTGTTGTACAAACATATAAACCTAAAATATGTTGCTGCTCAAGGTTAAAGCTTTGCTACTGGATAGATCTGTGTTGAAACGTTGGTTTATTTGTATAATAAAACGAAAAATGGAGATTTAAAAAAGCTTCTTGACTGAGTACACTGATTTGTGGTGATGTGGACTGAAATCGTATGGGGTGCTGGAGTGGCATTGCTGAATATTGGCAGGACAAACAGAAGTATATGGTGTCTTTACAGAGTACTCACCCTGCTATAGCCCTGCATTGTCATAACGTTTGTGAGACTTACCAGGAATGTTTACTAAGTTCATCTCCTCCCACCCTTAAAGATTAACACACAACGATCCTATCCAGACAACGTCTAGAGCTGTGCCAGTTGCCAGCCACTCTGCCTTATTCTCTACACTGGGACTAGCTATCACCAGCACTAACAAACCTATGGATGTCATCAAGGCACACACAAAAGCACAACTCTTTTGGTCATACGCCACTTACCAACCAAACAATACTTTACCACAGTTATTCAAATTATTGAGGAGTGACCTCAACAGTCTTGTGGATAAGAACCCTTTGGCAAGGAAACAGCGATCTTTCCCACACTAAGTGTCCTTTTATTATTGAACCTGTGGATAAAAGGCAAAGTATTCAAAATATAAAAGCAAAGTGTTACTTATGAATGTACAACAATAACAATTAGAAGAAAATATAATAAAAAAATAAAATTGATAGCAAACACTGGATATGAAAAGTTTTAGTGTCAAGGAGCCGATGTTGTTCTGAGCAGCTTTTAATTTAGCGATTGGTGTTATTCACAGATTCCATTCTCTGACGTCCAGATGAAATGGTCACATGTGCCTCAAGCTCCGACGTTTCCCTCATCCTTTTGGTCTATATTTATGTTAAAATGCACACAAAGGATCCCAGGACATTATACACATTGGATTGGCTCTCTTGTCCTTATGATGAATGACTCTGATCAAAGTGTTTGATCTTGTAACTACCTCCATACTTCTTCCTTTCTCAAGCTATAAACTAATTCTGTAACTAAGTCCTGCGGCGTCCATCCATTCCCAGGTGATAAACTAACTGAAAGAAATTCTGTGCCTCCTTTTGTCCCCACCATTAAGCTGTAAACCAATTCACGCACTTCCAGTAGGTTATAATTTACTAGTGCAACACAGAAAGAATGTGCTAGAAAGGATGCCTGTAATTAAAGTCCTGTAAATTTAGTTCATCCTGGTTTGTTTGAGTAAAATAATTAGTACTTATATATACAGTGCATCACTTTTTCCACATTTTGTTATGTTACAGCCTTATTCCAAAATGGATTAAATTCATTTTATTCCTCAGAATTCTACACACAACACCCCATAATGACAACGTGAAAAAAGTTTACTTGAGATTTTTGCAAATTTATTAAAAATAAAAAAATTGAGAAAGCACATGTACGTAAGTATTCACAGCCTTTCCCAAGAAGCTCAAAATTGAGCTCCTGTGCATCCTGTTTCCCCTGATCATCCTTGAGATGTTTCTGCAGCTTCATTGGAGTCCACCTGTGGTAAATTCAGTTGACTGGACATGATTTGGAAAGGCACACACCTGTCTATATAAGGTCCCACAGTTGACAGTTCATGTCAGAGCACAAACCAAGCATGAAGTCAAGACCTCCGAGACAGGATTGTCTCGAGGCACAAATCTGGGGAAGGTTACAGAAAAATGTCTGCTGCTTTGAAGGTCCCAATGAGCACAGTGGCCTCCATCATCCATAAGTGGAAGAAGTTTGAAACCACCAGGACTCTTCCTAGAGCTGGCTGGCCATCTAAACTGAGCAATCGGGGGAAAAGGGCCTTAGTCAGGGAGGTGACCAAGAACCTGATGGTCACTCTGTTAGAGCTCCAGAGGTCCTCTATGGAGAGAGGAGAACCTTCCAGAAGGACAACCATCTCTGCAGCAATCCACCAATCAGGCCTGTATGGTAGAGTGGCCAGACGGAAGCCACTCCTTAGTAAAAGGCACATGGCAGCCGCCTGGAGTTTGCCAAAAGGTACCTGAAGAACTCTCAGACCATGAGAAAGAAAATTCTCTGGTCTGATGAGACAAAGATTGAACTCTTTGGTGTGAATGCCAGGCATCATGTTTGGAGGAAACCAGGCACCGCTCATCACCAGGCCAATACCATCCCTACAGTGAAGCATGATGGTGGCAGCATCATGCTGTGGGGACGTTTTCAGTGGCATTGACTGGGAGACTAGTCAGGATAAAGGGAAAGATGACTGCAGCAATGTACAGAGACATCCTGGATGAAAACCTGCTCCAGAGCGCTCTTGACCTCAGACTGGGGCGACGATTCATCTTTCAGCAGGACAACGACCCTAAGCACACAGCCAAGTTATCAAAGGAGTGGCTTCAGGACAACTCTGTGAATGTCCTTGAGTGGCCCAGCCAGAGCCCAGACTTGAATTCGATTGAACATCTCTGGAGAGATCTTAAAATGCTGTGCACCGACACTTCCCATCCAACCTGATGGAGCCTGAGAGGTGCTGCAAAGAGGAATGGGCGAAACTGGCCAAGGATAGGTGTGCCAAGCTTGTGGCATCATATTCAAAAAGACTTGAGGATGTAATTGCTGCCAAAGGTGCATCGACAAAGTATTGAGCAAAGGCTGTGAATACTTATGTACATGTGATTTCTCAGTTTTTTTATTTGTAATAAATTTGCAAAAACCTCAAGTAAACTGTTTTCACGTTGTCATTATGGGGTGTTGTGTGGAGAATTTTAAGGAAAAAAATTAATTTAATCCATTTTGGAATAAGGCTGTAACATAACAAAATGTGGAAAAAGTGATGCACTGTGAATACTTTCCGGATGCACTGTATATATGATATAATTAGTTTGCAGTTCAAACATTTAGGATTGTCCACTCCAGGACTACTCCCAACATTTAACACACCGAGTTCATCTTCTCCGACACAATACATTCAACACACTTCTGAATCAAAAAACGTGTTTCTCCAGAACAAAAGATGTCTGTTCCTGTGAGCATAAGTTTAATATGTCAATGTGCTCTGTGCAAGTCTATCTTATAAAAAGCCTGATTTTGTTACTCACATGTGGTGCAGCAGACACGTAGCCAGATTAAGCACACTAGAATTTTCATGCAAGCAATATGACAAAAAGACAGATTAGAACAAATGGGCACCGTGCACAGTCAGACTGTGGGAAGTTTTAAGCATGTGCTGTTTCTATCTGTTAAGTCGGCATGGAATTGTATCCTTGTTTAAACATCGTTGCCTGACGATGGAATCGCATGCTCATCTAAAGGGTGCCCCTGCACGTAAAGAAAGAGTATAAAGCTTTGGAGCATTGCCCGGCCCACCTTTGAAGTCAACAAATGGGTGACGTCAGCATCTGTTCCTTCCACATCTGCAATGATGCTCACTCCCGTCCGGCTCTTGTCACTTGCTTTATTCGTCTTTGTGATATCTGTAGTGTAAGTCATCATTAAACATTGTTATTTCTCCTACGTAATTCCTTACCGCCATATCACTAGGGAGGGGTATCGTCTTTTATGTTATATCTATCTAGATTTGGGTTAAGTAACATGCTGCAATCACAAAAAGAATTCATTCCCAGGCAGCGAGGGCCTCCTACTGTACACAGTTTGCAAAAACCCGGAATCAATTAACAGAATTATAGCCATGAGTCTTATTGGCTATGTCTGTATGAGCTTTGAACATTTAGCTTTTGGAATTTTTGCCCATTCTTAAAAGCATGTTTGCTCCAGCACTTCCAAATTACAGTGGAATCAGAAAGTATTCAGGCCCCTTCACCTTCTGTACTTTATTATATTATAGACTAGCAAAATACCCGCTTCGCAGCGGCGAAGTACTGCTTTAAAATTTTTATTAAGAAGAAAAGTAAACCTTTTTAAATTATTTGTTAAGGAACTCTTTGTATACCACGTTGTCTATTCGGCCCTCCAGTTGTAATATGACCAAGCTGTGCACTGAGCTTACTCTTGGCATGCAACATATAGTTGGCCATGTGAAAAGTAATCTTGCCTCAAATCAATGCCAACCTTTTGTAGGGTCTGTCCCTGAGACTTATTAATTGTCATTGCGAAGCAGAGCCTTACTGGAAATTGGAGGCGTTTGAATTGAAATGAGTTTCATCGATAACTTCGCATCCAGCTTTTGAGAGTTTAAACATTCATAAACATCAAAGTGTCCACTACTCAAATCGTCACCTGTGAATCTAAGATGTTTAAGAGGCATTGGTGGTTGTCCAAAGGTGTAAAATATTTGGCCATTTCGGTACACTTGAAAGTGACAACTGAACAATTCAGCGGCAGCCATCAACTCACATGCAGAACCATAGGTGAAAGGCTTAAGCATTCCACTCTTATAGTGCTCCTGTGTAGTAAATTATCTCCTGTACCGTCATCAGTCCACACCTTGAACCTGTCCCAGTCATTCAATACATAAGACACAATGTTCTTCCGCATATCAAGAGTGAGCCTGATATGGCCGTGCAATATGTAACACAGAGAATGGAAAAGGCAGTCACCATCTCCGGGCATGGAAACCACTCGGTAAGTGACAGTTTTTCGATCGTTGGTGATCACCTCGACAGACATGTTAATGGGGGTACGGTTGGAACGATAAAGGAAATGGGTACCTGAACAATGCAAACTAAGTCTAAAATACCTACACAATAACTATAATCGTAATAAACGAACAATAAAACAGCGGAGAAGCCGTGGATTAAATAAAAAGGCTGCAGTTATCAGCAGGGAGACGTGAATACCGTGGCGAAGCAAAGAAGGGAATGAAGAGACCGGAGAGACGGACGGCCTTATATAGGCAGGCAGCCAATTACGTGGGAGGCGTGGGGATGGGGGATCCAACGCTGCCTCACACAGTGACCGAGCTGCAGGCTATGGACGTATATATGTACATAAGTAGGATTCAGTTAGCGTTGGGAACCCGCGTACCAAATTTCTTGAAGATGGACCCATAAGTAACAAAGACCGTTGGAAAGTTCAATATGGCGGCTGACAGTGGCGTCATACCACCGAAATAAGTATGTACATCAGTTTCGGTTAGTGCAGGGAAGCCGCCTACCAAATTTCGTGGAGATGGGGCCATAAATAAGAAAGTTTAACATGGCGGACGTTGTCGACCGTAATGACCGTTACGCGTAGAATTTCAAAATGAAACCTGCTTAACTTTTGTAAGTAAGCTGTAAGGAATGAGCCTGCCAAATTTCAGCCTTCTACCTACACGGGAAGTTGGAGAATTAGTGATGAGTGAGTCAGTCAGTCAGTCAGTCAGTCAGTCAGTGAGGGCTTTGCCTTTTATTAGTATAGATTTAATTTTAAACAGATACATTTGACATGTTTACCCATCAATCTACACTCAATAACCCATTATGAGAAAGTGAAAACATGTTTGCAGAAGGTTTGCAAATTTATTAAACTCAAAAATATTTATAGAAGTATTCAGACCCTTAATTCAGTACTTTGTAGAAGCCCCTTTGGCAGCAATAACAGCTTTGAGTCTTCTTGGGCAAGTCTCACAACCTTTGCTCGCCTGGATTTGGGCAGAATTTCTCAATTAGACTGGATGGGACGTTTCTGTAAACCGCCATCTTCAGGCCTCTCCACAAATGTTTCAAGGGTGGGAGGTGGGTTTAAGTTCTGGCATTTGGCTGGGCCACTCAAGGACTGTCAAGCGATTTATCCCAAACTCACTCCTGCATTCTCTTGGCTATGTGCGTTGGATCATTGTCATGCTGAAAGATGAACCATCATCCCAGTCTGATGTCGGGTGTACTCTCTGTATTTGGCTGTATTCATTCACCCCTCATTTCTGACCAGTCTCCCTGTCCCTGCTGCTGAGAAGCACTTCCCACAGTATGATGTTGCCACCATCATAATTCACTGTAGGAATGGTATTATCTGCGGTGGGTTGGCACCCTGCCCGGGATTGGTTCCTGCCTTGTGCTCTATGTTGGCTGGGATTGGCTCCAGCAGACCCCGTGACCCTGTGTTTCAGATTCAGTGGGTTGGAAAATGGATGGATGGAATGGTATTATGCAGGTAATGAGTAGTGCCTGATTTTTGCCAGACATAGTGTTTGGAAATCTGCCCAAAGAGTTTAATTTTTGTTTCATTGGAGAAGAGATTCTTCTGCTGGTGTCCCCATCCAGGTTTTGTTCTTGCCTCGATGCTTGCTGGGACTGCTGTGATCCTGGACGGATGGATGGAATAACTAAACACGTTTAACAAAAATTTTTCAATGTTCCTTAAAAATTTTGAAGAATCGGCGTTCTAAGCCTACAACTGGTTTTACATTTATTACAGACGCTCATTGTGTTGCGGTTGGTTACTTGGAGATAGAAAACAGAAGGACAGAAATTGGGGATTGGTACGTTTGAGAGCCACAGTATTACTGCAATACATGATTCCATCCTGGGTTTAACTTAATGTATTTCATCATGAAGATGTTATCAAGTATACATCTTAGCATTCTAAAATGCTCAGAAAGCTGTAATCTCATGAGTGTAATGTATTCTGTGTGGCAATCACTGCCTGCATGCTCCTGTCCACATAAGAGAAAGCCTTATGCAGCGTAGCATCGATCAATTTTAAGATGACGTTAACAACATTCTACTTTAAAGACAAAACAAACTACAAGATTAAAGAGGAAGTTTCAAGATTAAAGTTGACATTTCGACTTTAATCTTGACATAGACCTTTTTTGTTTTTTCAGACAGTGGGCTGTGACTCACCTTTTCATGGCGACTTTAATATCTGACCACTACTTTTTTTTATTTCAGGCACTGAGCGACTTTCTGATCTTGAACTATTGAGTGCCTTCACCGCGCTGTGCTACTTCATCAATTTCCTTTTGTTGTTTATACCACCGGTAAATTCAGTTTTTCCTTGACTCCACTTCACTGAGCAGGACTTCCATTTTGCATTCGCTGAAATTATTTTTTGCACATGCTTTTGCCGCTGTCTTTTAACAAAACACTAAACGGAAGGGTCTATTTATATTGATTTGCATATTCAAGTAGGCATAATTCTGGGAGGAGTCGGGGTGGGGCTGTAGGAGCGTGCAAGTGTGTTAAAATTCATGTTGACTGGGATTTATAAAGTGGGAGTGTGTGGAACTTTGCTTATGCAGTTTTATGCATCTGATTTTTTTTCCAGTTTTGTCTCTACACCATGTATTGGTGTGAATTCTATGCCACTGTGTTACACAAGGGGCCCCGGGTCATGCTACTGTATTCCATTTTCTTACAATGAACTTCATGGTGTGATTGGTTCAAAGCCCTTGATATCTTTTTATAAACGTCCACGTCTTTTTTTCCCCCAACTAACTTCTTCATTTTGAAGTTCCTCAGACAGGTTCTTGGTCTTCACAACAGCAGGACAGACCTCATAAACTCAGGGCTATTTATTAGGTAATCATGCAGTGTGATAGCTCAAGACACCTGAACAGCTCAGCCAGTTTAACTTAATAATAATAATTCATTACATTTATATAGCGCTTTTCTCAGTACTCAAAGCGCTATCCTTGTTAGAACAAAAAGGACATGAATACTTACCAGTCATTGTCAGATTTTTAATATAATATAATTGTTCCAACTACTGGTGAGGGGACGCTGGCGCACGCATGTTGTTGCCGCTCCTCCCTGTAAACAACACTTCTCACAAAATTCGCCTAATTCTACACTTTCTTACGTTTGTTTTATTTCTTTTATTGTACATATAGTTCGTGGATACAGCTGACTCGAATTGTATGGATTTGGCTTATATTTACAGATTTTATGGACTCTACTTTGACTGGGAACAGCTGAGTCTGTGGATCACGGGACGAGAACCTACAAGCATTTCTTTGTGCCTGGCAATCTAGGACCTCGGGATGATCTGTCTCCGTGATTATATTTAATTCGCTTTGCTGATCTGCTCCCGTTTCATCTTACAGTACTCTACGACTGGGAACTGATCTGATGTTCATATTAACCTGGTTTTGGCTCCGGGGCGATCACGCCTGAAATTACCAAGCGTTACTGTTTGTGGCTGTGTATTGGAACCTCCAACTCCTGCTACCTCCTCCTGCTTTCCTTTCTGCTGCTTGCTATGGCTGCTCACCTACGCTACCACACCCGCCTGTCCTACCGGTTCCACTCTGCTGTGCTGCTTCTCCACTGCTATTCAGATAAGTATTACTCAGCATCATGCTAAAATACTCTCATGACAAACTCCTTCTTATTAAACAGTTTGTCCAGAGCAAATGGTCTGACTGCAACATCCTAAAGGACGCCGGTATTTTGCAGCGCCCGAAATATATACATCGCGGGTCAGGTCGCCGCCACCGCCGGGCTGCGAATGAAAACACCACCGGCAGCATTTGCTCAGGAATACGCCGTCCTTCTCATGACCCTGGAAATAGAATTGTCGGTGTGCCAAATTTGCATTATGTGGAAATAAACCCTGATTGCGGCTCTGTGCAGAAAGAAGCCTCATTATGTAATATTGCACTGTTTAACTCGAGGTCTCTTAATGGCAAAGCATTGGTGTTGTCAGAACTCATCACTGACACCAAACTTGATATTCTGTGTCTAACGGAGACTTGGCAAAAACCAAACGAATTTGCGTCTCTCACAGAGGCGACTCCAATTGGTTTCACTTTCCACTCAGAGCCTCGCAGCTCAAGACAAGGCGGTGGGCTGGCAGTAATTATCAGAGAAGACTTAAACATTAAAGAATCCCAATTGACTGCCCATTGTCTTTTGAGTGCCTGGCTCTTAAACTAACAACGGAATCAGGTCCTGTCTCACTCATTGTTCTTTATCGTCCCCCAAAATACAATGCATCCTTCTTATCCGATCTGATTGAACTTTTGACCCACCTAAGCTCTTACTCTCAGAGAATTATCCTTCTTGGTGATTTCAACATCCATATTGACACCCCCACATCTAAACTGAGAAATGAATTCCTGTCCGTACTGGACTGTTTTGACTTGACACAACATGTTGATTTTCCAACCCACTCTGGCGGTCATATATTGGACCTGATCTGCACTTCTGGACTATCTGTTGCCAACATTTACAGCACTGATTTGGGACTCTCTGACCATAAAGCAGTATTTTTCACTGTCTCATTACCTCTCCCACCTCTTACCTGTAAACGACAAATTTCTTACAGAAACCTTAAAAATATCTGTCCCTCTATCCTTTCTGGATCCATTTCTGATCTTTTACTGTCTTCACCTATTCCACCAACACTAGATAGTTTTGTTGACCACTATAACAGAGCCCTTCACTCAGCATTAGGTAAAACAGCTCCTTTAAAACATAAGGAGGTTTTCTTTAAACGCTCAGCTCTTTGGTATAACTCAGAATTGCGATCTATGAAAGCAGCTGGCCGACGCCTTGAGAGAATGTCACGTAAGACTGGCCTCACCGTGCACATCCAGGCTTTCTCTGACCACCAAAGAGCTTACAGAGAAGCACTAACTTCTGCCAAGAACACCCATTATGGCAGAATAATAGAAAGTAGCCATGATAACCCAAGGGTTTTGTTCTCTGTAGTTAATAAACTACTCGAACCCGCATCTGGTCCAACTACCTCTTCTACTGAAGTCTGTGAGGAATTCTCCACTTTTTCCGTAACAAAATTAAAGATCTAAATAATTCAACAACATAAATACATCATCTGTTTATATCTCTCCCAGTTTTCCCACTCCATCCAGCTCCTTCTCTAAGTTCTCACCAGTCACATCTGCGTTTGTTAATAACCTGCTTTATAAGATGAGGCCGACTACTTGTGTACTGGACCCCATCCCCACCACACTACTTAAATCCTGCCTTCATGCCATAATCCCGACTGTTACAACAATAACAAACTCATCCCTTGACACTGGCTCCGTGCCGCTCACTTTTAAATTGCTTCTGTAACCCCAACGTTAAAAAAGTCTGGCCTTGATGCTGACAATCTAACAATTTCCGGCCTATTTCCCACTTACCTTTCCTGTCAAAAGTTCTTGAGCGTGTTGTAGCTTCCCAACTCACCAATTACCTAACCTCTAATAATTTGATGGAACCCTTTCAGTCTGGTTCAGGGCGCGGCACAGCTGTGAAACTGCTCTGCTACGGGTAACCAATGATTTGCTTATGGCAGCAGACTCTGGACAAACTAGCATATTAATTCTGTTAGACCTCAGTGCAGCATTTGACACTGTTAGACATGACATCCTACTGTCCAGAATGGAGAACATGCTGGGTATCTCTGGCACTGCCCTCCAGTGGTTCAAGTCCTATCTGACTGATAGGCAAGAGTTTGTTAGTCTTGGCAACAGTAGATCCAGCTCAGCGCCAGTCACACAAGGAGTCCCTCAGGGCTCTGTCCTCGGTCCTCTGCTTTTCTGTATTTATATGCTTCCCCTTGGCCATATTATCCGTAGCTATGGATTGGGTTATCATTTTTATGCAGATGATACTCAGCTCTACTTCAATGTTAAAAGTGGAACTTCATCAGAGCTTTCTCAGCTCACAACCTGCCTTAGTGAAATTAAAACCTGGATGGAGCAGAACTCTTTAAAATTAAATTGCAATAAAACTGAACTCCTGCAAATTGGGACTAAAATGCAACTTAATAAAATGAGCTCCTTCCCAGTCCATCTTGGCAGTGATCTCATCAGACCTGTCTCTACTGTAAAAAATCTTGGTGTCATTTTTGACTCCTCCCTCACTTATTCCGCCCACATAAATCACATTAAGAAACTTTCTTACTTTCACCTCCGTAACATATCCCGTGTTCGCTCCTTCCTCTCCTTCTCTAATGCTGAGAAACTTGTCCATGCTTTTATCACATCCCGCATCGATTATTGTAATTCTCTACTGGCAGGTGCCCCTTCTAATCTTATATCACAGCTCCAGCTTATTCAAAACTCAGCTGCAAGAGTCCTTACTCGAGCCAGCAGCAGCGAGCACATCACACCCATCCTGCTCTGTCTTCAATGGCTCCCTGTGTCCTACAGAATCGAATATAAAATCCTACTAATAACCTACAAAGCTTTAAATAACCTCGCGCCAAACTACATCAGTGACCTTCTCCATCACTATGTGCCTGCCCCGCCCACTAAGGTCCTCTGATTCTGGTAATCTTGTTGTTGCCCGTCACTAATCTACACTCCATGGGTGACAGGGCCTTCAGCTGTATAGCGCCCAGACTCTGGAATGACCTACCAAAATTAATCAGGTCAGCTGACTCCATGAATTCTTTTAAAAAACAACTCAAAACTCATCTGTTCAGGAAGGCTTTTAGCTCTACTTGACTTTATTACCCTTCTCTCAGTTTACTTCTCTGTCAAGATGCTCATGTAACCTGTATGTGTGTGCGAGACCATCAATTATGTTGTCTGTTTTTTTTTTTTTTCAGAATTTACTGTCTTAATCTTCTTTGTTTATTTATCTGGTTTGTACAATGCTATATACTGTATATTCTGCCGTTCTTTATTTATTCTGTAAGTGCCTTGAGCATGGGAAAGGCGCTATATAAATAAAACGTATTATTATTATTATTATTTTATAATTCTGAAGCCATCCAAATACTTAATTTTTAAAGGAGTACAAAGAAAATTCAATTTAAACGTGCTGTAGTTTGACTCTACAACACCGCAAAACAAGAAATAGTCATTGGGGGCGAGTAATTTTTGAAGACGCTGTGTACAAGATGGATTCTGTTTTCAGTTCCTTGCAAAAGTTTGGAAACTCCGGGCCAAATCACAGAAATTAGTAAACAGTAAAAAAAAAAAAAAAAAAAAAAATTTGGGATAAAGAAGAGAAGATTTTTAACTAACCCACCCAGGGATAGTCATACTAATGTGGGAAGATTCAACTTGGTTAATTAATTATCATTCTTGCCTTTGGCAATACCTGTAATTGACTAAATAATTCGGTAAGGCTTCTACTTTATTTTCCTTACCTTTCTGTTGTAGGAGGTGGTCTCCAGCCTTTAGGCTTTCATCAAGGTCACTGAAGAACAGAATAATACAATTTATCGATAAAAACAAGGATTATAGGAGTATGATAACTGCATATATGCATTGACATATAAGATATAATGCAGACAGTCAAACATATAACATATAGGCTAACTGTTTAGAGTTCTGATTTATCTTGGCACAGATAAACAGATGTTGTGTGGAGTTGTTGCTTTGTTGTTGCTCCAGGTTGAAGTGGAGGATTCTTCTTGTGTTCGAGTGCACATTTTCCTCTTTGTAACATGGTCCTTTGTCAGTGGTGTTCTATGCTTTTCTGAGTTTGCATCTGCAAGTTTATAGTGAAAAGCATTACTCTTCCTGGCACAAGAGTTTAGATGCTGAAGTTCCCTTCTAAAAGTAATGGCTTCTTCTCAGCCATTTTTAGGCTGGTTTACTGTTTAGCTTTGGCTTGGCAGAGTGGATCACAGCTTTCTGATCCACAAACAGAAAGAGATTATCAGAACAGAGCAGCTCACCGGCTGTTAGCTTCAGTGAGAGAGAGAGGTTGTTTCATTCATTTGTGCTCAGGAGTGACCCCGGGCTGAGGTGCCCTAGGGAATCCCCTGAGGGTTTTCTCAGAGTTCCCTTGAGAGATCCACATGAGAGACCCAGAGTGTGTCCTCAAGGTAATGGAACGAGTTTTAAAATAATATATAACTTAGATTTAAGTCACTTCCAGTTGCAAAATCAATGTCTCCTCATAGGCAAGTTCTTCTGTCCATCAAAGTTGTCATTCATTGATTTACAGCTCTTTGAGTCCATTTTGCACCTTCTGGCTCAAGAAGTCTGCAGAGAGGGACCTTCTGGGGAGATGTCAGGGCAACTCTGATTTACACCTTTGTTATCAGACTCCAGGAAGATTCCGGGTACAAGCTGGAGTTTGGTCACCTAGTTTGGAATACAAGTGGGGATTTTGTGCAGCAGAATGTCTGTTAAATAATAATAATACATTTTATTTATTTGTAGGCGCCTTTCTAAACACTCAAGGACACCGAACAATAGACAAAACACAGATTATAAACAAAACTAAAATGCAAAAATTCAAATCAGACAGAACAATTGTAATCAAAGAGAAACAGCAATCTTAAACCAATGAGTTTTAAGTTTAGATTTGAAAAGTGAAAATGATTCAATATTTCTAAGCTCAGATGGTAGTGAGTTCCAAAGCTGGGGAGCAGAGCAACTGAATGCTCCGCTCCCCATAGTGGTAAGACGGACGAAGGGGACAGTCAAGTGGATGGAGGAAGAGGATCTAAGGGTATGGGAGGGAGTGGCAACATGGAGAAGTTCAGACAGATATGGAGGGGCAAGGTTGTGGAGAGCCTTAAAAGTTGACAGAAGAATTTTGAATTGAATGAGGAACTGAACTGGAAGTCAATGAAGCTGCTGCAAAACGGGAGTGATATGATGAATAGAGGGGGGTTCTAGTAATGATGTGGGCAGCCGAGTTCTGGACCAGTTGAAGCTTATAAAGAGATTTGCGAGAAAGACCAAAGAAAAGGGAATTGCAATAATCCAGACGAGAAATGACAAGACTATGAACAAGGATAGCAGTGGTGTGGGGAATGAGGGAGGGACGAATACGATTAATGCTACGCAAGTGGAAATATGCAGACTAAAGCCTAGCAGAATGCGCAATGCCCACTTTACTCCAAAAGGCAAATAAACATAAGAAATGTGACAAACGAGGGGAGACCATTTAGTCCATCAAGCCCATTTGTTTAGCTAATAGCTATGCTGTCACAGAATCTCCTCCAGATTTTTCTTAAGCACTTCTCAATACACATTCAACAGCAAATAAGCTAAAACAATAGCATTCTTATGAAAATGTTAATGTACAGTTGCAACTTATTTAATGAATTGAAAGCAATAGAAAAAATAAAAAAGTAAATGTGTCATTTACAGAAGTTGGGCACCCGTTCAGTTGGAAGGTTTCAGGTTTCTGGTCTGGCTTAGCTTGTTAGTTTGTTTGTTTGGTCAGGAATTGTCAACCGAGTGCCGAATTTATTCTTTGACTCTTCAAACATCGTGCAACACTCAGCACCCATGGGCGCTTCTAAGGAACTGACAGTGGATCTTAACATTCAACTAATTGATGACAACAAAGCAGGGGAAGGCTATAAAAAGATATCAAAGCTAGCAATTGAGAAATGGCAGTTAAGGAGGTCAAGAGAGGACCTGGAAGCTTGTACATACAGTGGTGTGCAAAATTATTCAATCCCCTTGAAAGTCTTCACACTTTTTAGCATGACATAGGATTTGCACATACTGCATATTTATCCATTCAGTATTTTTAATGTGAACTCATATGCTGTAATAATACATTTCCAAAGTCAAAATAAACCATTTTCTGTAAATATTTAACTGAAGAAGAAAAGCTCAAAAGCTAGTGTTTGCATAAGTATTTAAAGCTCTGTGCGTTGACACAAATGACCAATTAATTACAAACGACACAAAGGTGAAAGTCATTTGATTGTAATTAAACATAATTATGTACTCCTTGTGAGTCCTTTAAATTTCTCTGGATATTAAAGGCACCCTTTGTAAGGGCCATAGTCTTTGTTGGACAATCACTGTAAAAATGAAGACAAAGGAGCATTCTGCTAATGTGAGAAACAAAGTCATTGAAATGCACCAGGCAGGAAACGGCTACAAATAAATACTGAAGAGTTTGAATGGTCCGTTAAGCACTGTTTGGATCCATCATCAGTAAGTGCAAGGTTCATCACACCATCCAGACTTGTATGAGAGCAGGCCATCCCTCAAAACTAAACATCAGAGCAAGACTTCAACTGGTGAGAGAGGCTACTAAAAATCCAACTGTCACTCTCAGAAGTCTGCAGTGCTCTTTGGCTGAAACTGGAGCGAAGGTGCAGGGGTCCACAATTTCAAGAGCTCTCCCTAAAAGAGACCTCTATTGGAGGGTAGCAAGAAAGAAGCCATTCCTTAAGAAGGTCCACAATAAAAGTATGTATGACATTTGCTACAAAGCATGAGAAAGACCCAGTTAAGATATGGGAGAAGGTTTTATGGTCAGAGGAGTCAAAGATAGAACATTTTGGGCAGATTTCAAAGAGGCAAGTGTGGCGTAAAATTAACACTTCCCATGTCTCAAGAAACCCCATAGCTATGGTGAAAGATGGCGGTGGCAGCATCATACTATAGGGATGCTTTTCTGGGAATCTTGTCAGAGCTGAAGAGACAATGGATGGACACAAATAAAACTCAATATTGCAGGAGAACTTGTTCCAGTTTGCTACGAACCTACGACTTGGAAGAAGATTAATCTTTCAACATGATAGTCCCCACCTGAAGCCCCGGCAACCACGAGCAGCACATTAAAAAAATTGACAAGGTACAACACAAAGCACACAACAAGAATATGATAATGATATTTTACTAATATTGTGGAAGTGCTACACCCTAAGAATAAGGCCAAAGAGACACTGGAATAGCTCAGACACAGAGAGATGAATGTATTGGAAAGACCAAGTCAAAGCCCTGATCACCCTGCCCAGGGGCGCCATACCACCAAGCTAGAGGAGAGAGAGAGGTTGGGAGCGAGTGCAGTGGGTGACACCTTGGCACCACACTGGAACAGTGTTTTTACGGTGGCTGGAGTGCCAATCCTGCCACCAACCCCCACATTTTCCCTGTAAGTTGGAGAACCTGCTTACAGGGCTGGATGCAGAGAAACGTCATACCCTGGACAAAGCAATTGCAGGTTAAGGGCCTCACTCAAGGGCCCAGCAGAGTAGAGTCTCTTCTGGCATTTACAAGATTCGAACCGGCAACCTTTCCGAATCCCAGTGCAGATCTTTAGCCTCTGAGCCACCACTCCACCTGCAGCCTAGAGGAGCTCTATACATTCTGACTGAGAGAATGGGGAAGAATGACTCCTGAACAATGTGCAAAACTGATACATACTGTACACACTTACCCCAAAAGAATTAAGGCTGTTATTGCAGCAAAAGGGATCTTCATAAAGTATTGGACCTGAGTACTTATGCATGAATACTTATACTAACTTTTGAGTTTTTCTTCTTTAGTTAAATATCTACAGAAAACAGTTTATTTTGACTTTATAATGTATTGTTACAGCATGAGTTCAAATTAAAAATACTGAACGGATAAATATGTTCACAAAAATGTGACGGCTTTCAAGGGGATTTAATACTTTTGCATGCCACTGTATAGAGAGGTGAAGTAAAACCTCCCATATGACTACAAGGGCCCTACAGACAGGTTTAGCTGCGTAAGAGAGAGGAATTTTAGAAACAAATGCTGTGGACAGACAAAGTTAAAATTGAACTCTATTACCAGAGTAATAGAGAAAAAGAAAAGAGCACCTTCCCCACCGTAAACACAGAGGTGGGTCTAAAACGCTTTGGGGTTGTGTGGTTTCCAGCCATGCTGTAAGTATTGTGTGAGTACAGGGAATAATGAATTCCACTAAATAAACAGTTGAAGACAGGTAATAAAATAGGTGAAGGGGTAGCAAATATTTCTTAACTATGTGTACTTCCAGTGCCTTTCTTTTGTATTCACTGGTGCTCTGGTAGTGCCTGCTTTTCAGACTCAGACTGTCATTATTTCTGAGGTGGCTTTCTCACCTACTGTCCATTCCATCTATGAAAGCGACTCTCTTTCTCTCTCTCTCTTTACTTTTCCTTGTGTGTCTCACACTCACACTTCCTATTCTGTCATGTCACCAAAGCCAAATCAGCCAATCAAATTGCTTAGATGGACTGGACAGACAGACCTTAAGAGTTTTATTATATAGTAGATGGATATATACCATTTACATATTTGGCAATGCATTTATCTCAGACAACTTACAACATTTGTGATACAATTGGTTACATTTCTTTTGTTTTACCAGTTGGAGCAGAGGCAGGTGAAGTGACTTGCTCATGGCCGCACAGTGTCTGTAGTGGGATTTTAACCCATAACCTCAGGGACTGAGGCTCAAAGCCTTAACCTCTAGGTCACACTGCCTGCCTAACACTCTAGGAAAAATTCAGTCAAATGGATGGCTTCTACAATAAGACAACAATCCAAAGATGCATTTTGAAAACTTTATGAAGCTCTATGCAGCTTATAGAAAGACCTCAAGACAGCTGAAAGGAAATGGAGGAAGTCAATAGAACATGGTAGTTTATTCTTTGCACCAAATGGTGTTTAACTGCCTTCAGTCCTAATTAGACTTCCCCTTAATTTCAGCTACTGTCCGCAAGAATGTGCTTTACCCTTAAGCTGAAAGAACTCTGCTGGATCTGCTTTATTAATATTTTTGACCCTGGCAGCCTTGGTAACTATCAAGCTCTTCTATCTTCTTTCTCTTCTGCTACAACTAAGGTTGAAGTTAAGTTTCTATCAAAACAGGGTTAGCAATACTACTTGCTTATTCTCTGCTTTCACCTCTCTCCTCAGCCGCCTCCATCTTCAACCTCCTTGACTGCTGTTGACTTTGCAACCTTTTTCAGGAATGTCTCAAATATGGAAGTGATCTTCAAAGAAGAAGGGGATCACATTTCCAGAATAAGAATTCACTGCTAGCTGACTACAAAAACATTTATTGCCAAAGGGAGCGATACCAGTCAAAATGAAACAAACGGGAATTTAGGATATAGTGTGAAGACTGGTGCAAAACTGGCTCAGACACCAGAAGTAGAGGGATATGGTGCATGGAACCCTGTCAGAATTGGCTCATGTTAAGAGTGGAGTCCCACAGAGGTCAGTTCTTGGGCTGCTGCTGTTTCTAATATCTCTCTCTATATATAAAATCCAACGTCTGTCTGCCTGTATGTCTGTCTGCTTTTCATGTGAGAACTACTTAACAGATTTAGATCGGGTTTTTTTCTATAATTTGCTTGAACATTCTGGTTGATTTTTGCGAGGTAAATATCATAGTTCGCTTGCGCAAATCCGACAGACGCACAGCGAGCCGAGGGTTGCCTCCTCACTCATGCTCCAGCCTCGGGGAGTGTACCTTACCGCCGCTTAGCTAGTGAACGAGAGAATTACTTAACAGATTTAAACTGTTTTTTTCCTATAATTTGCTTGAACATTCGGGTTGATTTTGCAACTTCTCTCATTGCGCTAAGAATCATAGTTCGCTTGCAGGAGCGATATATTCACATTAATCCGAGACAGAGGCTGTGGGCCGAGGGGAGTGGAAAGCCAGGCAGGACCCTCCTCAGTCATGCGCCAGCCTCCATTTGATTCGGTGTACCTCTGCATTTTGGAGTGTACCTTGCCTCCGCTTAGCTAGCGATACCCGTTTGTTTATTGATTTTTAAAGTTTGTCCTGTCTCATTACTACCCGGGCGGAGCCGTGAGGGATGGCTAGTGTATATATAGGATGGTCCAGATCTAACTATGCAACTTTTAATGCAATGCAATAATTGCATAATTAGATCCGGACCACCCTGTGGTATATATATACAGTCATGGCCGAAATTATCGGCACCCCTGAAATTTTCCCAGAAAATGCACCATTTCTCCCAGAAAATTGTTGCAATTACAGATGTCTTGGTATACACATGTTTATTTCCTTTATGTGCATTGGAACAACATGAAAAAACGGAGAAAAAAAAAGCCAAATCTGACATCATGTCACACAGAACTCCAAAAATGTGCCGGGCAAAATTATTGGCACCTTTTCAAAATTGTGGGTAAATTATTTTATTGCAAGCATGTGATGCTCGTTTGAACTCACCTGTGGCAAGAAATAGGTGCTGGCAACATAGCAATCACACCTGAAGCCAGTTAAAATGGAGAAAAGTTGACTCAACGTTTCTGTTGTGTGTCTGAGTGTGCCACACTAAGCATGGAGAACAGAAAGAAGAGCAGAGAATTGTCTGAAGACTTGAGAACAAAAATTGTGGAAAAATATCAACAATCTCAAGGCTACAAGTCCATCTCCAGAGATCTTCATGTTCCTTTGTCTACTGTGCGCAACATAATCAAGAAGTTCACAACACATGGCACTGTAGCTAATCTCCCTGGACGTGGACGGAAGAGAAAAATTGATAAAAGACTGCAACGAAGGATAGTCTGAATGGTGGATAAACAGCCCCAATCAACTTCAAAACATATTCAAGCTGTTCTGCAGACTCAGGGTGCAACAGTGTCAGCGCAAACTATCCGTCGACATCTGAACGAAATGAAACGCTATGGCAGGAGAGCAAGGAGGACCCCACTGCTGACACAGAAACATAAAAAAGCCAGACTGGAGTTTGCCAAAATGTACTTGAGGAAGCCAAAATCCTTCTGGGCGAACGTCTTGTGGACAGATGAGACCAAGGTAGAGCTTTTTGGTAAAGCTCATCATTCTACTGTTTACAGAAAGCGAATGAGGCCTACGAAGAAAAGATCACAGTACCTACAGTCAAACATGGTGGAGGTTCTAAGATGTTTTGGGGATGTTTAGCTGCTTCGGGCACTGGATGCCTTGACTGTGTGCAAGGCATCATGAAATCTGAAGACGACCAAAAGATATTGGGGCACAATGTAGGGCCCAGTGTCAGCAAGCTGGGTCTGCGTCAGAGGTCATGGGTGTTCCAGCAGGACAATGACCCCAAACATACCTCTAAAAGCACTCAGAAATGGTTGAAGACAAAGCACTGGAGAGTTCTGAAGTGGCCAGCAATGAGTCCGCATCTAAATCCGATTGAACACTTATGGAGAGATCTCAAAATTGCTGTTGAGAGAAGGCGTCCTTCAAATCTGAGGGACCTTGAGCAGTTTGCAAAAGAAGAGTGGTCGGAAATTCCAGTTGAGAGGTGTAACAAGCTAGTTGATGGTTATAGTAAGCGCTTGATTTCAGTTATTTTTTCCAAAGGGCGTGCAACCAAATATTAAGTAGAGGGTGCCAATAATTTTGTCCAGCCCGGTTTTTGAGTTTTGTGTGAAATTATGTCAGATTTGGCTTTTTTTTCTGTTTTTTTTGTGTTGTTCCAATGCACATAAAAGAAATAAACATGTGTATACCAAAACATTTGTAATTGCAACAATTTTCTGGCAGATATGGTGCATTTTCTGGGAATATTCCAGGGGTGCCGATAATTTCGGCCATGACTGTATACAGTCATATGAAAAAGTTTCGGAACCCCTCTTAATTCTTTGGATTTTTGTTTATCATTGGCTGAGCTTTCAAAGTAGCAACTTCCTTTTAATATATGACATGCCTTATGGAAACAGTAGTATTTCAGCAGTGACATTAAGTTTAATGGACTAACAGAAAACATGCAATATGCATCATAACAAAATTAGACAGGTGCATAAATTTGGGCACCCCAACAGAGATATTACATCCATACTTAGTTGAGCCTCCTTTTGCAAATATAACAGCCTCTAGACGCTGTCCTCCTATAGCCTTTGATGAGTGTGTGGATTCTGGATGGAGGTATTTTTGAACATTCTTCCATACAAAATCTCTCCAGTTCAGTTAAATTTGATAGCCGCCGAGCATGGACAGCCTGCTTCAAAGCATCCCATAGATTTTTGATGATATTCAAGTCAGGGGATTGTGACGGCCATTCCAGAACATTGTACTTCTCCCTCTGCATGAATGCCTTTGTAGATTTCGAACTGTGTTTTGTGTCATTGTCTTGTTGGAATATCCAACCCCTGCGTAACTTCAACTTTGTGACTGATGCTTGAACATTATCCTGAAGAATGTCTTGATATTGGGTTGAATTCATCCGACCCTCGACTTTAACAAGGGCTCCAGTCCCTGAACTAGCCACACAGCATGATGGAACCTCCACCAAATTTGACAGTAGATAGCAGGTGTTTTTCTTGGAATGCGGTGTTCTTCTTCTGCCATGCAAAGTGCCTTTTTGTTATGACCAAGTAACTCATCAGTCCAAAGCACTTTGTTCCCAAATGAATCTTGTTTGTCTTAATAAGCATTTGCATACAAAAAGCGACTCTTTTTGTGGCGTTAGTGCAGAAAGGGCTTCTTTCTCATCACCCTGCCATACAGATGTTCTTTGTGCAAATTGCGCTGAATTGTAGAACGATGTATACATGAATACACCATCTGCAGCAAGATGTTCATGTAGGTCTTTGGAGGTGAACTGTGGGTTGTATGTAACCATTCTCACAATCCTGCGCATATGCTGCTCCTGTATTTTTCTTGGCCTGCCAGACCTGGGCTTAACAGCAACTGTGCCTGTGGCCTTCCATTTCCTGATTCCTTTCCATAAAGTTGAAACTGACAGTTTAAACCTCTGAGATAGCTTTTTGTAGCCTTCCCCTCAATCATGATACTGAACAATCTTTGTTTTCAGATCTTTTGAGAGTTGCTTTGAGTATCCCATGCTGTTAATCTTCAGAGGAGAGTCAAAGGGAAGCACAACTTGCAACTGATCACCTTAAATACCTTTTCTCATGATTGGACACAGCTGTCCATGAAGTTCAAGGCTTAAAGAGCTAATCCAACCAATTTGGTGTTGCAAGTAATCAGCATTGAGCAGTTACTTGCATTCAAATCAGCAAAATTACAAGGGGACCCACATTTTTGCACAGCCAGTTTTTCACATTTGATTTAATTTCATACAACTAAATACTGTTTCACTAAAAATCTTTGTTCGGAAAACACCCCAGTACTCAGGAAATGAAAGACATACAACTGTTATCTTTTTTGTTGTAAGCAGAGTAAATTGTTATGCAGGCTGAGAGGGGTTCCCAAACTTTTTCATATGACTGTATATATATATATATATATATATATATATATATATATATTCACTGCATTCGTAGTCTGAATCACAATCTGATTGTATGGGTGGTTACCTACCAGGTAACGCTTGTGGTTGGTCAGCAAGTCGGCGTTACCTGGTAGGTAACCACCCATACAATCAGATTGTGATTCAGACTACGAATGGCGTGAATGTAATTACCCCGATCTACATGCTGTCAAATAAACGAACCACATGCCGTGGCACAACGTTAGGGGCTTCGCCTCTAGCGCTGACGTTTGAGGTTCGATTCCCGAGAGGGAGTGCAGTGAGTGCGTACGCCTGATGAGCCCAGAATTAGGGCGAAACACGTGTCGCACACTCTTTGCATTATTTGACGGTAAACTATATATATTACATATATATATATATATAAATATATATATTACATATATATATATATATATATATATAAATATATATATAAATATATATATATATATAAATATATAAATATATATATATATATATAAATATATATATATATATAAAAATATATATATATATATAAAATATATATATATATATAAATATATATATATATATAAAAATATATATATATATATAAATATATATATATAAATATAAATATATATATAAATATATATATATAAATATAAATATATATATAAATATAAATAAATATATATATATATATAAATATAAATAAATATATATATATATAAATATATATATATAAATATATATATATATATATATAAATATATATAAATATAAATATATAGATATATCTATTATAAAAAAAAATCTTGGGAGGGAGATGAAGGAGATGAGACATGATCTTCTCGGAAGACACTTTGACATTACGCGAGACAAGGCAGTGAGACAAAAGGACAGCTGCTGTACAGGCTTTTAAATGATTGACACACAGTGCCACAAGCAGCTCAGCAGCAAGCCAGCAGATGATCCTACCGCATCTCCTTAGTGTTCATTCAGCCACAGCCTTCACAACGTGAGCAGCGTTATACGTTCCATGAGAAAGACATTTAACCACACCTGGGGCCGGAAATAAAGGACAAAGAGTAGATGACAAAGTAGAATGGCCTCATCTTGAGTACTGTGTGCAGTTTTGGTTTCCAGGCTACAAAAAGGACATAACAGCGCTAGAAAAAGTCCAGAGAAGAGCAATAAGGCTGATTCCAGCTCTACAAGGTGTGAATTATGAGGAAATATTAAAAGAGCTGACCCTTTTCAGTTTAAGGAAAAGGAAACTATGAGGAGACATGACTGAAATGTTAAAATTACAAAGGGAATGAGTCCAAAAGATGGAGACTGTTATTTTAAAATGAGTTAATCAAGAACATAGGGACAAAGTTGGAAACTTGTTAAGGGTAAGTTTCACACAAACTTGAGGTTTTTCTTACACACAGAGAACCATAGACATTTGGAATAAGCTACCAAGTAGTACAGTAGACAGTAGGACTTTAGGAACCTTAAAAGCGCAACTTGATGTTATTTGGAGGAATTAAGTGGATAGGACTGGCATGCTTTGTTGGGCTGAATGGCCTGTTCTCATCCAGAACGTTCTAATGTAGTAAGTACTGACTAAGCTGGGTGCCCAAACATTTGCAAATGAAACATTTACTCTTTAATTTTTTTAAGTTAATCTAATAAACTCTAACTGTACATTAACATTTCAATAAAACTGCCATTTTTTAAGTTTGACTTTGTTTGCTGTCCAAGATGAACTGACTATTGTTTTACTTCCAATATCACAAAAATAGGCAATTTGGACAGGGGTTTCCAAACTTTGGTACTGCACTAAAACTACAGGTGCAGTTACAGGACTTTGTGGGCTAACTTTCTGCTCTGTTTTTTGTCACCATCAACACAAAAGAAAAGGTATGATGCCAAAAACTGTTTTTCAGGCTAGTATAGCCTGTCCACTATTTTTTTGATCAGTTAAGTAAAATAAACAATAAAAGTTCAAAGTTTCAAAGTAGTACTTGAACACTCATGCTTGATAGGTATCTACAATTTAATATGGAAAAAGCATACATGTCAAAAACAGCAGTTCCTTGTTAAGTACCTTATTTTAAAGTAACAAGTTACAATTGCCTTACTTTTCTATTGTCATTATATATTTGTGTAGTAGCTACAGCTTCAAACATACCTTATATAGCAGATAATAGTTTCAGTTACCAACAATATTAACACATGGCATCTGTGTGAAATTCTAAATTTGTGAAGAGAGGGTGCAAGCAGAGATGAACTAAAGGGGCTGTTGATTGATAAAAATAAAATGGGCCCACAACTCTGTATTAGTGTCCCCTTTTTGGTAGTGACCAATTGAGTCGAAAGATAAGACAGCTTCTAGTTTAGACAGTGCCTTGCAGGTTGCAAAGAGAGAAAAATATTGGAAAAGGTGGAAAACGCACAAGGTGAAGAACATGAGAATAGTTGAAGGTACTTATTCTTCACTTTTTTTTTGCATCAAGATAAACATTCGTTTTGAGGTATTTATACTCACTAATCATGGCACTGGAGTGTGGCAACATGTTGTATGTGGATTAGCAAATGAAAGTAAGAATTTCACTGTACTCTGTACATATGACAATAATGAGTCTATAAAATAAGAAATACTAAGCATAGTGTTCTTTGGGAAATCATTAGGTGTTTGGTAGGCTGTCGGAAGTTCGTGTTTTAAAAGTTGCTGGCTATGGGCTTTCCTTGCCAAAAAATTGTGGCCACTTACTAAAAACTACTAAAACAAACCAATGCAATTCCAACTACACAGAAATGACTTATTCATTTGTCATTTTGTTCCATGTCACTGTTTCACTTTATACACATGTCCAGTTTGCATGTGTGATGTGTTTTTTAGTCACATGACTGGCACTGCATGGAGTCAACAAGAGAGGCAGGTGTATGGTGGAGTGGAGCCACTTAGGTTCAGTCTTACGGAGTCATTTAAATGTTCATCTGTTAGGTAGCTCACAAGTGACATGTTGGGAGACCCCTGATTTAGAGAAATAAGCAATTTCACAACTAAGAATAATTCCTAGAACAGTAATGATTATCTCAACGGTTTAGTGTTATACAGTGTGTAAATTACGCCACTGTCATAATACACAATTTGACTGCTGAGAGATGAGGGTCGAGCGGCACACGTGTACTTCTCCTTCCTCAGCAACGCTTCTGGTGCATTCCTGCAAAATGTCCCACCATGTCTCACTCCACAAGTCTCAAAAGATTTTTGTTACTTGTTTTGTTAGAAATGAAATCACATTGATATAATTTTGTGTTCCGGAGATATTGATGCTCAAAAGTCAAAACAAAAATAACAACTTTTAGTAGAGACTCTCTGTTTTTTTTCCAGTATTTATACGTATAGGAAATCAAAAAATTTTATTAGTGCATGTTCAATAACTGCAAAGTTTTGTAGAAATATGTGCAGCGGCTTCCATGTGATGCCCAAACAAACAAAAATGTAACTTTTACATATATATATATATATATATATATATATATATATAAATATATATGGAAACATTGGTCTGTGATACGGTTTGCATATTTGTAGCTAGGGATCCACGAAGGAAGAACACGAGTCACTATCTTAAAATAGTTTTTTTATACCTAAGCTTTCGACAACATACCAGGTGTGATCATCACAGGAAAATTACTAGACATACAGGAATCAAAGGTAATATATAGCAACTGAGGGGTAGGGTGGCGGATTAATAAGGTGGAGTTCAGAAGATTTTAATCATAATCAGTAGTTCCCCTGCTCCATTTTTCCTTCCGCACAGTGCCGCTAGCTGCATGCTCTTACACTGTTAACTGTGAGCGGTCTCTCTGTTAAACAGTAAATCTATGGCAAAGAAACACAGCTGCTCTTTAGAAACCCCATCTTAAATGGCATTTCAATGAGAAACAAACACACTCTTACCTGTCCCCTTTGCAGGATCAGCTGCTGGCTTGCATGTTTACTGTGCAACAAGCTTCTCGCAGGAGGTTTAGAACATTTAAAAGACCAAGCCCCGACCAACCTAACGGCTTACTCTGCTGTCCTCTTTCACTCAGACAGCATCTGCACTAGTCGCTGCTTCTGAGCCACTGATCTCGCTTGATGAAGAAGACTTTGTGTTCTTTTGACCTGGAGAAGGGAGCTGGACCACCATGTCTGATAGTCGCAGCCTGTGTGCTTCTCTGCTGTTGATAATCCCCTTCTGAATAAAGTCTTGTGTCTGTACCTTTGTACCTTGGAAACCTGGTCTCTTTTACAGTCTCCTGTGTAATTCTGTGACCCAAGCTTGACTATACACATATATACATACACACATATAAATATATATATATACACACATGCAATACTAGTTTTTCCAAATTTAATCAGGTGAAATGCAATGAATGGCCCAAAATGGAGAAAAGGTAAGCACTAAACTGCCAGATGTTTAAATGTAAAGTTTAGGTTAGCAAAAACTGAAAACAAGAAAAATTCAAAATATTACAAATGGGGTTTCTTCAGGGAACAACTAATAGTTTGCAACCTACAGATGTTCTGCAGCAATTACGGTAGGGATGGTATGGAACATGCAAATAAAAAAAAATGCAGTGATTCTTAAATTTACTTTGACATCTATTTCATTGCAGACAGAATGAACCCAAGATATTTCATGTTTGTCTGGTCACCTTCATTTCATTTGTTAACACACACCCAATTCCTGCATTTCAGGCCTGTAACACATTCCAAGAAAAGCTGGGACAGTAAAGCATTTACCACTTTGTGATGTTGCCATTCCTTCTCACAACAGCCAAGAGACATTATGGCACACAGGATACCAAGCGATGAAGCGTTTGAGTTGTTATTTTGTCCCATTCTTCCTGCAAACATGTTATACAGTATGCAACAGTACGGGGTCATCATTGCATTTTTAGTTTCAAAATTCCCACCACATTCTCTATTGGGAACAGCTCAGAACTGCAGGCTGGCCAGCTAGTATCTTACCCTCTGCAGAATGTGGTTTTATTGAAAAATGTATGGATGTCTCTGGGAAAGATGTTATCTTGAAGGTATCATATGTTGCTCTAAAACCTCAATGTACTTTTCTGCATTAATGCTGCCATCTGAGAAGTATAAATTACCTTTTCCAAGGTCACTGACACAACCCCATACCATGACAGACTCTGGATTTTGGACTTGGCTGATAACAGTCTGGATGGTCCATTTCTTTCAAAACAAAAAAAATAAAAAAAAATCTGGAAAACTGATTCATCTGACCACAATGCGTGTTTCCACTGTGTGATGGTCAATTCCAGATGACTCCGTGCCCAGAGAAGTCAACGTCGCTTCTGGACACGGTTAACTTGTGGCTTCTTTTTTCCACAGTAAAGTTTTAAGTGGCATTTGTAAATGTAACTCCACAATGTAGTGCTTGACAAAGGTTTACCAAAGTAATCCCTTATGTGTTTATATCAGCTATTGATGAGTTCTTGATGCAGTGCTATCTGAGGGATCAGAGATAACAGGTGTTCAGCTTAGGCTTGCGCCCTTGCCCTTTACGCACTGAAATTCCTTGAATTGTTTAATAATATTATGCACTGCATAGGAAGAAATATGCAAATCCTTTACAATCTTTCTTTGAGAAACATTGTTATTAAACATTTCAATGATTTTCTCACGCATTTGTTGACACATTGGAGATCATCTGCCCATCTTTTCTCCTCAAAAACTCAGCCTTTTGTGGATACTGCTTTTGTACCAAATCAGAATTATAATCACCTGTTGACATCACCTGTTTAAATCACATCATTATTTAATTTTATTTTATCTCATTACTGGCCCTGATTTTCCTGTTCCAACTTTTTTTTAATGAGTTGCAGGCCTGAAATGCAGGAATGGATGTATATTAACAAATGAAATGAAGTTAACAAGACAAACATGAAACATCTTGGTCTCACACTGTCTGCAATGAAATAAAAGTCAAAGTAAATTTAAGAATCACTGTTTTTGGTTTTTTTTTCCTAATTCGGGGTTGTAAATTAAGCCTTGAAAGTTGAAGCAAACAACTGCTGATTACTTAAAAGCCCTCTGTCTGTCTTAAGCAGAGATGGAACAGACTGTGCAACTACTCCCTCTGAAGTACTGCTTGGACAATATTAAACTGTAGAAAGTTGTAAATTCCAGTGATAATGGCAAGAAAACTGCAATTAACAAATGATATGAGACTGAGCATTATTGTCCTTAGAAGTGTGGGCCTTTCATTTAAAGAAATGCCAAAAAAAACCAAAGAGTCATTGAGTACAGTGGTGTCCCACACAATCCAAAGGCAATTGGAAACTGGAAGAAACTCTGACAGGAAGAGATCTGGCAGACCCAAAGTCACA
Organism: Erpetoichthys calabaricus; assembly: GCF_900747795.2. Taxonomy (NCBI): domain Eukaryota; kingdom Metazoa; phylum Chordata; class Cladistia; order Polypteriformes; family Polypteridae; genus Erpetoichthys; species Erpetoichthys calabaricus. The sequence continues at coordinate 128,356,169 of NC_041405.2, forward strand.
ACCCAATCAGAAGACAAGTTTCTGAGGGTCACCAGCTTGTGTGATAGGCGCCTCACAGCAAAACAGTTTCAAACACAGCCTAACAGTACAGGTCGAAAAAAAGGAAGTCACCGTTTCTACTCTCACGAGGAGCCTTTGTGCTGCAAGTTTGACAGGGCAAGTGGAAATAAGAATGCCATTCCTTAAATGACAAAATAAGGCCTTGAAATACCAGCTGTGAACTGATGAATCAAAATTTGAAAGCTTTGATTTATCACAGAGGGTGTATGTTATTGAGTTGGTGAAAGGATGGTTCCTCAGTGTGTGATACCTGTCAAACATGGAGGAAGAAGTATTATGGTCTGGGGCTCTTTAGAGTTGGTGACTTGCACAGAGTGATTGGCATTTTGAATCAAAAAGGTTACCATGTCTAATTTGACGAACCAAAAATTTGAATAAAATTTTGTGCACCTAATGATTCCTTGACCTTTTTTTTTATTTGCCGTTCTTTATTTGCTGTATGCCTTAGTTTCATGAAACATCAAGACATTAAACTGCATTTCTATAAAAAGTAAAAATACTGAGGTGTTGCAAAACTTTTGGCCAGTAGTGTATATGTAACAATACGAATAAGATACTGTATAAAGAAAGTTTCTAAATTAACAATGTGCCATTTCTTCTAAGTAATTTCAATAAGGCCAACTATTGACTTGTTTTATTAAACAGTATTCAGTATTATTTCAGTTGATAATGGCAACATTTACTGAGGTTGCCTCAGTTTTTTTTTTTTTTTTTTTGATGGTTTAGGAAAATCTAAAATTTAATTTAATTAGCCTGTATTCTAAGTTAGACTATACTGGAATTAGTTGCAGAGTTATGTCGAAATAGATGCTGCGGTTTTCGCGTCAAAATCAAACAGATCAACATCCATCCATCCATTTTCCAACCCGCTGAATCCGAACACAGGGTCACGGGGGTCTGCTGGAGCCAATCCCAGACAACACAGGGCACAAGGCAGGAACCAATCCCGGGCAGGGTGCCAACCCACCGCAGAACAGATCAACATAAATTCAATTAATATACATATTTGAGAAAGAGTGAGAGAGGTTATTTCAAATTCCATGTAAAGATTACATGTAGTTTGTCATAATACAAGCCAATGTTTGCTTCTACAACAGGAGAAACAAAAACTGAAGGACAAAAGTAGACCATCAACAGCTGAGCATTTGCTTTCCTTCTGCTGTCAGATATCAAACAGTCCCAAAGATATTTTGGCAGCCACCACAGCCTTTCTATTCTACTGGCCGTTATACTGATCCAGTGGCCTTTTAAGCATTTATGTTAATTGGGTCAGTAAGCACAACATGGAGTACTTCATAAAAGAGCCAGACTAACAATGTTTGACGAAAACAGTAGAACGTTTCTTTCTTTTATTACATTTCATTTACAAATATTAATGCAAAGATACAAAGACAAGAAGCCTTCACACAACAAAAATACTTAAAAATGTACGATCTCAGTTTAAGCTTTTTCACAAGATTTCTCAGGGTTGCACACATCTAAAGCCCATGTGGAGTTTTTTTTTTCTTCACCCCCCACAGTTTTATATAAAAAAGCACAAGAAATAAAAGCATACAGTTCTTCTTCTTCTTTTTTTTTTTTTTAAATCATTTAAAGTTACAGCTCTCCAAACAGCTGTGATCCAAGAGCTGCCGGCGGAGTGCTCGCTTTGCATATTTAATGAGTGGAACTGTACAGATATTCTCATTCCAAACTAAAGATAGTGTTTGAGCTGAGTTACAAATAAAATAAAAACAAGGAAAAAATCAACATTAAAACTACCAGCACATGCACCATGTTGAACCCAGAAATGATGTATCTTACAATTTAGCTGCCATTTGAGAAGAGTTCCTCTCCTCGTTTGTTACTATGAAGATTAAGAAGGCGCTTTGGGAGCCCCGCAAATCCTACTCCCAACCCTGTGCAGGTGGGCCAAGTGTAAACAGTGAGTTTTCCCAGACTCACTGCATCTGAAATGTCAAACTGTTTGGTAAACAGCAGGGTCACATAGGCATGAAAAGATCTATTAGATAAACAATGGCTGAATTACTGGATGGAATGGCACTGCAGACACCACCACAAGGACAGAATACACAAAATATAGTAAAGCTTTTGAATAAAAAAAAAAAAAAAAAAAAAACAAACAAAAAAAACACAAACATTATCAACAATTTAAACAGTTTTTAGCTATCAATAGAAATATATAGGTGTGTGTATGTGTATATTTTATATATATATATATATACTATATACGCATATATACATACACACACACACACACATTATATAACTGTATAAAATTTCCCCTTCTTTTCTGCTAAATGATTTATTATATGGCAGGCACAAATCTAACAGCCACCAATAGTGTTTACCTATGTTACAGTTTGTCAGTGAAAAAACAAAATAAATCAAACCTCCCTCCTAAATGCTGACTAGTGTACAGTCATGCCAGTTCTTTAATTCATTGTAACTTTGGGTTCTTCATGTTGCCTATGGGTGAGAAACACAAACATGTGGTTTGGCACAAGGGACAAAAGAAGACTAGGTGAGACATCTGGGGTTAGGTGAGGCCTTTGCAGTGTAGCTTATAGGCTCTAGTTAAACTCACTGTTTTCTTTGTTCTTCGACAAATGTATTTACATTTAGAAGGCCCAGTTTTAACTAAAATTACTGCCCATGGTATCACAACTTAAAGCAAAAAAAAAATGGGGGGTTGGAACATGTTAACAAAACAAGACTCTGGTGCACGTAAATAAAAATGGACAGTACAGCTATCTTTATTTTTTGAAAAATTTTAAAGCTGAACAGTCAACTTGGCAGCCATTACCTGATTATATGCCCGGGAAGCATGCAAAAAAGAATGCTGAAGGAGATCCTGACAGAGCTCACAGAAGGTTCACTCTTGAGGAATACTGAGAAGCACATTTTCCATTGAGTGCACATACACAAAAGTTATCCACATTCATAATGTCAGAAATGTATATTTTCATTTAAATCCAAGACCAGAAGATTAACAGCATGATACAGACTGAGAAACAGAGCATTTTCCAAGTGCCCAGAGTTTCACAACATAGCTTGGCTAGACATATTTAGGTGGGAATGAAGAGCATAGTTCATACAAAAGCCAACCAATTCCCGGAAAACCCCTCTTTCCAAAACATCACCTGCAGCTAGCTTTACACAAGAGCCGGGACTTGGCATATTTAGGTGCAAATATTATGCTTACACACAGCCCCTACAGTATAATGTAAACTGATAATGAAAAAATTAGCAGCTTTTCAATTTGCATTAGCTAAATCTGCCAAGTTCAAGCATAAGGCAACAGTCGCCCAGCAACATCAAGCAAAAAAACAAAAAAAAACAAAATTAAACTATTGAAACTGGAAATACTATTAAACCTTCACATAATTGTAAATGAAGAATAATGATTTTGAGACCGAGGCATTTTTATATCAACTTTAAAAGATTTGTAACACAACAGTTTTAACAAGTGTCCCATAAAAAAAAAAATCAAAAATAACAAACCTTGCTATTATTTTGTACCTCATAATATCACAGAACTTTCAGGTGGAAGAGAAAGGTGTCTTTCTCTTCTAGGAACAATATATTATATACTGTAAATATGTTGTACATTATGTAAAACTACATAAACCAGTTATTTTATTGTCAGTAAATTAAAGTAAAAGTAGAAGAATGTAGAATGACATCATGTTAGGCAGTATGAATATGACAGGGTGAAATCTCCTTGCAATATATCTACAGCTAGTACAGACTATACAAAGGAGAACACAAATATAAACAACATAAAAATGAAAAGGAAAAACAAATTTATTTTTTAAAAAGACAATACATTACATTCCAAATAAGAAATGGTATAAATGGCTTCATTTAATGAATAGAATGAAGTGTTGTTAAAATTAGCCAGGTTAGTTAATTAGTGCATCTCAATTCCATACTAGTGGTATTATTTGTTGTAAATTGATGGAAAAATGAAAATGTCCATAACTATTTAAAAAAAAACAAGTCAAGGAGAAATTGATTTATACAGAGCCTCACTTGCTTCAATTTTTTTATCAGCTCAAGCTACTAATAATAGCACCCCTCTGTACCTATCAAAAAGTAATTTATAAATTTGACGTGAGCAAGTAGTTCATGCAAAAAACATTTGGAGGCTTCGCACGGCCTTCCTAAAAGATAAGGGAGGACACCACAATTAAAATGAAATTAGCTCTATCCACCACTCAATTAAAAAAAAATTAAATAAAATATATATTAGTTAAAAAAGTCTTAAAACTATAAGATACCTTTTTTGCACTGTGAACTTGCACGATGCCACATGCACAACAACAATTCTATAGACATCATGCATGATGATTTAGAAACGTGCTGGAAATTGGGCAGAGGAAAAATCTGTGCCAGAGGAAGAGAGGATGTGCTGGGGTGCCCTGTGTGCCCAGATACATCAATACGTATTTAAAATGTAGCTGAGCTGGAGAGAAAGCAACATTTATGATATGAATAATGACATTTTATTGGTAGGTGGACATCAGGGATGGTATTTAACTTTATGAATGTGTTGCTGAAAATGACCAGTAGATATATCTTAAGAAACCCTGGTTTCACCCTGGTTAAAAAATATGAATTAACATTTTAGAAGTGATTCTGTATAAGGGAAGCGGTTTTAAGGAGCTGTTATTTAAAGCATACTGTCGAATTGACAACTACTGTACATAATTCCTCCAATTTGCCTTCAAAAGGTAAAATGAACCACACTGCCAATTTAGCACATACAAAAAATTTTTTACATAAAGTGATCTGGGTACAAAAAGAATATAAATATAATAAATAATACAAAAAATATGTAAACATTTTATATGTACCCAAACAAACAAAATTCATACAAAACATTTAACTTTAGAAATGCACGTAATACAAACTAAAAATTGCTAACACAAACGCACCAAAATCAGACTCTAAATACATCAACAGAGTATGAAAACAACATCTAGCACAGCCAATTTAAGTAAGTATAAATAAAGGAAAGCACAATTTAAAAGTTGAAAAAATAAAAATTAATTAAGAGGGGTTAATAATGAAACGAAGAGAAAGAATTGTGAAAGAGAAAAACAAAAAGAACAGTAATTAAAGCACTAAAAGAGCAACAATATGAAAAAAGCCAATGCAAAATAAAATGAATTCAAACAAATGTAAACAACAGCAAGAACTACAGTGACTACAAAACAAATCAAAGACAAAGACAAACTAAAGGAAATATGCAAAATAAAGATAAAAATGTAAGTCAATGCAAAAATATATAAAAACATGAATTTTAAAACAAATTGAAAGTTAAGCAAATTAATACATAAAAAACACAACTGACAAATAGTGTGGAGTGTCATTGGCCACTGAAACAGAGAATGAAAAATTCAATCTGAAGATTACATGCAAATAAAATGGAAAATTATAAAATGTTTAAATAAAGTGTTTGTACATGTTTATATTTTGTGTGTCTGCAAAGCAAGTTCACTGTATTTTTCTTATAAACCTTTTACGAAGGATGTTGCTGGTCACAGCCAGAATTCCACATTTCAGTCTTATTAATATGACGCAAAAATGGGTTTTTGTAAGATGAAGATCTGGAAGGAATTTCTATGAAGCCCCAAATATCAAAGATATATTCAGTGTTCGAGTATAGTTTTCCTGTAGAATTTCTGTGAAAGCACGTCAATGTATCAAGTCATTAACTTTTAGACTTTGACAGTTGCTAGTTCAACTCCACCATACTAACACTTAAGCCTGTATTACACTTCAGTACTAGCATACTTCTTTACTGATGTTTTTATTTACTTCCCCCGAAACATCCATCCATCCATCCATTTTCCAACCCGCTGAATCCGAACACAGGGTCACGGGGGTCTGCTGGAGCCAATCCCAGCCAACACAGGGCACAAGGCAGGAAACAATCCTGGGCAGGGTGCCAACCCACTGCAGGACACACACAAACACACCCACACACCAAGCACACACTAGGGCCAATTTTAGAATCGCCAATCCACCTAACCTGCATGTCTTTGGAATGCGGGAGGAAACCGGAGCGCCCGGAGGAAACCCACGCAGACACGGGGAGAACATGCAAACTCCACGCAGGGAGGACCCAGGAATCGAACCCAGGTCCCCAGATCTCCCAACTGCGAGGCAGCAGCGCTACCCACTGCGCCACCGTGCCGCCCCCCCCCCCCGAAACATGATTCAGAAAATATTCTTTTATACTTTGCTGACTGCACATGCCACATCTTTAGCTTTTAATGATTTAATTCTTTTTAATTTAACAATAAGAAATTGCTAGAACCAAGTAATGTCAACTATGACGGGGAAAAGAAAAAAAAACACTTGGCTGAGTATCACTGAGCTTAGCTTCAGATGTTCCTTAATCATCATGAAATTATTTATATTTCTTCCTTCCAGCTAAAAGAAATGACAGTTTTGAAATTATGCTGATCAGATACATGGAGAGTATGCACAGATTATCTTCATGAATGAAACACTGATACCCTAACAACTTGGTGAATTTGAGGTAAAGGCAAAAAAATGACTTTCTCTGAAGACTGTCTGAGATTTAGCACATCTGCAGCATAATAGCACGGAAAGTTGCAACATGTGTCAAATGATACCAGAAGCCTCCGCATGGCAGGCTCACTTTGCATCGTACTGACAGTAAGCACTGAATGCAACAAATGTAGATTCTCTCAAATTTAAAAACCAAGACTGATTTTACAGAGAATAGCTGCCAACTAGGCGGTAAATATGTACATACTCAATCAGCTGTCTTGCTGGCAAAAGAAGTCAAAATTATCCACAGATTGTTCAAAAGTAGGCCAGAATGAGGAGGCCTATGGGCAATTTAGGTTAAGAATCTTCTGTCTTCTCATTCAGAAAGTTAAATTTACTTGGTGGCAGTAAAACATTGCAGAAAAAAATGGAGTTCACTAAAAATTCTTTTTTTTTGACATTCATTATACAACCCTTTCACATTTTTTATCTTTTGGAAAAAGATTATTTGAAGTGATATTCACTGTTCTAAATAAGTGTTTTAGTGTTACACATTGTTGAAATGGTTCATAGCATCTTTTTTGCATGTACGAAACATTTTCTAGAGAAATCATATCCACGGGGTTACCTCCAAAGCTTACTTTTCAACTAACATTAAAAAACACGCCTGCATTTTTTCAATTTAGTTTTTATAGCCTCCAGTGCAAAGACCAAGGCTTTAAAAATATGTTTAGTTTTGAAGCAATTACAAAAAGTGGTGTCTGAAAACTGAGAGAAAATGTCAGGAGGCATGAGCATACTACACAACTGTGACATTCAACAAAAAAACTTTTAAAGTTCACTGCCTGCTCCTGTGGTAAATAAGTACTGAGGACAGAGACTGTACACACCAAAATGCCCTTTAAAGATGTAGAATATATACAAAAATCTTCCACAGGCTGCTTTACTTATTTATAATGAGAATTACAGACATGTATGAGACAACTAATCCCTAGATAGCAGCCCTCTCCATTCCTGGGGATGCATAGCTTTGTACAACCCACTTTTAAAAGAATGAACCCACTGAAGCAAGACAGCATTAAAAAAAAGTAGAATTATTAAATAAACTTCCTAAAAGTTCTTGGTATTTCTAACAATCTCATTGTCTCACTCAACATTGCTCTTTCACCCACAGAAAATAACACATGACAATGCGACAGTTAATATGCTGCAATCATCTTGGATTTTTCTGAGACTCTCTCAAATCTTATATTGTGCTCTAACCAACATCTTGACCATTACACTTTTTGAATCTTATGTTTTTGCTTGCAATATATAAAATGCTTAGCATACTTAAGAGCAAGAGTTTCAAAGAAAATTCACAGTTTGTCACCATTGTTTCAGGTGGTAAATTCAGCAAATTTAGGCAGAATGCACCCTAATTTTGCTATCAATTACAGCAAGCCTAAAATTATTTTCAGTAATTGGAGAGGTTGTAGCACTCTGAAATCAGCCACTAGCTATCACCATCTTGGCTTAATACTACTAAAATCACAGGTTTTGTATGTATGATGCATACTGAAAACTTGCTTAAAAACCATCTGCTCCAATTGCACACTAACACATTAGTGACCATCTCCTAGTGCTCACACTGTAGGTATCAAGGTACATTACATTTACAAATAGATATTCATCACCTGACATGTGGAAAGCGCCATGAAGGGACACAAGTGACAAAATCAAAAATCTTGAGTTAAAAACAAAGTGAAATACCTGCTTAAAACAGCTTGGATCTTGCAAGTATGCTAAGCATTTAACAGTAAAAACAGACAAAATACACACAATTAAAATACAGAGACAAACATAATTCCTTCCCTTACAAGGTGATGTTACAAGCAAAGTGTAAAAAGCAAACAGTTTCATGAATGCCCGACTGATCTTTGGCTAAGCATGAAAAGATTTTTTCATACTCTTTTTTTTTTCCTGACAATTCTGTGAAATGCTAAATTGGCATTCAATAAAGTATTAAATTAGAAAAATGTGTCAAATTTTATATCACATTATATTGTTTAATATAAATGCATTAATTGATTCAACTGCATTATAGCAATTAAATCAACTGCAGAAGTATGGATAATGGTGAAACTGTTCTGGCATGATACATAATGGTAAGGCAAGATGTGAAAGAAAGATGGTTTCATACTGTCTAAGAATTATTGCCAATGTACAGAAATGCCTAGTTATTCTATTCAATATACTAGTTCACACTTTGCTAGTAACAGATACTCTGTAAACGAGTAACTATAACTAGTAACACATGATTCCTTTAAAATAATTATTTTTAAAAAGCAAACAGTAAATAATAAAAAATAACCTACTGAAAGAAGAAAACAATTGAACTCTTTAGCTACATTTTTTCAGTAAAGAGATACTGGGTGAATAGAAGAACAAGGCTTTCTTTGGATATAATCTGGCAGTAAAGGGCATATGAAATGATCCTATATGGAGAGCTAGTTTTACACAATAAAATACTCATTTTTCATTGTACTGTTAGAAGTATTGACACTACATGTAAATAAAACTGAGCTGAAATATCTGTTCAGGTAAACTAAGAGATCCACTTTTATAAGGAAAAAACCTTATTTATTCATCTAAAAACTTGTTGCATTATGTTGAACTAAAATACATTTGAATTTAATGCATACTTCTCACAAATATATTAATAATATGTTTCTGTAATTGTAGAATTAGAGGCTTTCAATTCCTTTTTAGATCAAATAAGAAGTAATCTGAAAGTGTAAAAACTACACCTAGGCATTTAAGTAAGTGTATTTATATTATAAATTTCAGTTACATTGTAAATAGTGTGTAATAAATTACTCAACCTGAAGAAATGTTTCACAGTGACTGTTTACCAGACACTAAATGACCTGAAAAAGTCCAGTCAGAATATAGCAATTTCATAATGAATGCTACAGCGGGGGCATATTTCTATTCTCTTAGGGTACTATAAACAAATCATATGCAAGTACTCTACACTGTGCAAGTTAAATGTGACTGAAAGGTTGAATTAAAAATGATTTTATAATTTTGTTTGAGAATAACCTACAAAATGAACACATCCCTGACATAAGAAACAACACTCAGTAGGATTTACTCTTGCCAGCCTTGATTTTACAGCTCTGCAACATCATCAACCTAGTCTATGAATACCAATTAAAATATTAGCATATCTGATAACTTAAATGTTACAAAGTAGCCCTGTATATGAGTGTACTAAAAGCATGCATGCGTAGAAGTACATCTTCTGCATAAGCAATTATGTTTAAACTCCAGCAGACATAAGCAGATATCTACACAAAACCAGGACAAAAGAAACAAAGGACGTCTTTTGCTTAGATACATGTATGAAACTGAGAAAAAACATTTTTTCCACTTACTGGCATTCATTTTAAAAGTCTTTGCATTTTGCTTTTTTATTTCTTTTTTTTTAACATATTTAGGACATTTGGCTAGATGTTACATTTATTATTTGTTTTGGATGTTTTTATATGCATCTTTTATACTTTAATTAAAATTATAAATTTCTAACGTAAATATTTAGATTTGATGTTTTTTAATCATTTACCTTGTATTACTCATAGGTATAACTTATAAAGTCTGTAAACATTATAGTAATAACTCAATTTTGTTACTGCCTTCCCCAAATTGAAGCTACTAAACTTTGACTAAATAAAATGAAAGTGGGTTTCCGGAAAAGACAGAAATAAATAGAATTTGGCATTTGGTGGTATGCAGTGTGGCAAGTTCTAATGACATTGGACTTTAAGCCCACAGCAAGCTACTTAACCTTCAATTGTGAAAAATATGTGCAGTGAGAAGTCAAGCAAAATGACACCTTTTATTGGCTAGTTAAAAAGATTACGATATGCAAGCTTTTGAGGCAACTCAGGCCCCTTCTTCAGACAAGATGTAATCATCATCATCTTGCCTGAAGAAGGGGCCTGAGTTGCCTCAAAAGCTTGCATATTGTAATCTTTTTAGTTAGCCAATAAAAGGTGTCATTTTGCTTGACTTCTCACTACATTCATAACGGCTAACACGGTACAACACCCTAGTACTATAGAAAAATATGTGTAAACAGTTCTACTATAACTGTATATTTAAAGCACCTTGGAATTATGTTCACTGCAGAAACACTCTATATGCACATTTCAGTACAGGTTAGTAGCCTACAACCGAGAGGGGATTATGTGAGAGAAACAACAGTCAGGATATTTGAAAATAATTATATGTGAGAATCAGCTAGTGTTAGTCATTATTGTAATATGCATAAGAAAGACAAGGAACATCAATTATGTTTGCCTGTTTAACTCTGAGGACTTAGTAACAGGGAAGTTTAACTAAAAAAAAATATATTGTGGTTAGCACTGCCTCTTACACAAAATGCATATACATGCAAAATGATTAACAAACTCAGAACAACGTATTTTGTATTTATGAAATGTTCAGTGAATGTCCTATTAGAAAAATAGAAAGAGATTCTGGAACTGGTTTACAAGATAAAAATGGCAATCACTGCAAGCAATATTTTTGTTTTTCTGAAGACTTAAAATAAAAAATACTGTTCACAGTCAAACAACAGTAGTGTCTGCGTGCACTAGTTACTGCATTTGCATGATTCATAGTTTCTTGAATAAAAGAAAAAATAATCAATATAAAAATAAATAAATAAATAAATAGATAATCTTTACATTGGAGAAAGAAAGCAAGCCTTGCAAATCCAGCTATTTATAATTAAAAAAAAACAAAAAACAAAAAAAGGCCACTGCTTAAGAAAGATGAAGTTGGGCCTCAATACTGCTGAGCATTCTTTTTTGGCCAAGTAACTTATCCCATCTCCCCCAAAAAACATTATAGCTTTTTTTTCTTCTAAACATCTATACAAATATGTTAGAACAAATAATAAAACCCTTTTCCAAATATAACTGCTGCAGTACAAGAATTCTGTTGTGCTAGGCTGGGAGTGGTACTATTTTGCTCTCTGTTATAGAATGAAAATAAAACACATAGTATAAATATATTCCCTATCACACCACAAAGAAGTATGAAATTATTCACATTACATATGTGACAGTAGATAAAAAGCCAAAAAAAAAACAAAAAAAAAACAAAAAAAAACAAAAAACACACACAAGCCCCATCACCGCATAAGGCATTACTGGGTGAATTCACAGTGATTTTTAGGTTTGAAAAATACTTTCCACCTCATTACTATAGTGTTTCTTTAAGTTTGTTATTACTGTAAGATCAATACTTCAAAATCAGTGGGTTGGGGTGATGGGAATATACTTAGCAAACTACTGCTAATTTTTTTTTTCCTTCTTTACGTTGACACTAAATAGTTTAATATCTACACAGCTGGGGTTTCTTAAAATAAAAAGTGTAAAGTTTTTTTGAGAAAAATAAATCACAAAAAAGAATACTTCTCCTTTTGTTAGATTTAAAAACAGAGAAATGATAAATAACAAATAAAACATTAAGCATTACTTGGGGCCATACTGGGTGGAAACTACCATAATGCGGCATGTGACAGAAACATAAGAGGTCAAAGTGCACCACTTGATGAAGGTTTTGATGAGAGACTGTAAATTAAGAGACTTCTGTTTCAAGAAATGTATTCACATTCAGTTTTTTGTGTTTGTTTTTTGTCTCTCACATAAACACCATTGATATTATTTCGCTTAAATCCTCCTACCTAAAAACAGCAGGCAGGTCCAAAGCTGAATCTGTCACCAAAATACATATCTGCAAGCTTTGCAAGGAGTATATGGGGGTAGGGGGTCATTCAGTCTTTTGTGCCAAAAGGGATGTATGGCATTGGCAAGCAGCTTAATTAAAGGGGATAGGGGGGTTGGAGGAGGGGGCATGGCGCAATTGGCATCACAAGCTCAGGACAAGAAGCAGAATTTGCTGAATGCACAGAGGCTTCTGCCTGCTCCTCCGCTTCAGCGCCTTTCTCCCAAATTCAGTTCAGATGCTTATTCTGCTCACCTCCATGAGGCCAGGGAGTGACTTTGGAGAAACAAAAGGGAGGAAAGAGGGAGAGGACTTGGGGATGCCTAGAGCCGATCCATTCGAAATGTATCTTCTGTAGCGGGGTCAGCAAGCACCATGTCTGGGTCATTCAGCATGTGTAGTCCGTCTAGTGTTAAAGGGTCGATTTTGAGCTCATCCAGAGGAAACTGAGAGTCTGCATCAAAGCTGACATCCCCAACTCCTGCCAGTGAGTTAGTGAGTTCTTTTGAGAGGCTAGGTGGGGATTCTCCTGTAACTAAAGCACATAAACAAACAGTTACTACACAGACTATAGGCAACATTTAATCATCACTAGTGTAGTGTAGTTTCAGAGATAGGAAAAAAAGCCAAAATATTTAAAAGGAACACAAAATATTCAAAATCTCATTCTAGATTATCACTAGCAAGAGGATATATAGGGGAATGTGGAAAAATATAACACACATATTCACCATAATCACTTCGAATAATTTCATGTTTTATTTGCTACCTATCAACAAAAAAACTGCATTTTTATTTTATTCAGTGTTGTTCATGGATAAATCAAAAAACATGTATATCAAGGGACCAAGGCTGCTATAAATAAATACTGGAAAAGGAATTTGTACTTTCAAGGAGGAACATGGTAATAATCATTTGAGATATACCATGGACATATAATAAAATGAACATCTATGAAAGATGTCTAACCTGTGAGAATAATATTGGGGATGTTGCCATGGCTGGCATAGCCAAGCTGTGGTACATCTTGCAGGCTACTGGTGCTACCAGTCAAACCCATCATAGCGGCTTGTGAGAAATTCAGCGTGGAGCACTGGGTATACAGACTGCTGGAGCTGATGGGGTTTTCAATCATGTTGAACTGTTCAAGCTATTCCAAAACAAAAAGAGCAAGAGTTAAGGTAGTAAAAAGGACATATTTATCAAATATTCTACTTTTTAAAGTTGAACACTGAGTAATACATCAAGACACACAAAATGTATTATGGCCCCATGTTTCACACTGCCCACTCACAACTATACTGATGTCTAGTGTTTAAATGGCAGAGATTAAAAATAAAATCTTCAGAACTAAGAGCCAAATCAATTTTTAAGCTAAATTCAGTGTTTCAACAAGAACTGTAATTAATCTGACAATCACATCTGTAACGTATACTCTTTGCATTAAGCACACAACTAAATCCAAGAATAATATCACATTTAAATTGGTCATTCAATTCCAACATTCTTTAGTCAATGAGATACAAAAGAAAAAAAATATACAAAAAGTAATAAAAAAATAGGTTATGTTTAATAAAGGTGTGCTTCATTAAGCAAGGTTTCTAATTTAAAAAACCTCAAATATAGAAAAACAAATAATTCCACACTTTTAAGACCTTTTAGGATCAACCATGTTGTGCTCCTTTGCTTGAAAATATTACTGAAGTGAGCGCTCAAGTATTACAGTGGTGTGAAAAACTATTTGCCCCCTTCCTGATTTCTTATTCTTTTGCATGTTTGTCACACAAAATGTTTCTGATCATCAAACACATTTAACCATTAGTCAAATATAACACAAGTAAACACAAAATGCAGTTTGTAAATGGTGGTTTTTATTATTTAGGGAGAAAAAAAAATCCAAACCTACATGGTCCTGTGTGAAAAAGTAATTGCCCCCTGAACCTAATAACTGGTTGGGCCACCCTTAGCAGCAATAACTGCAATCAAGCGTTTGCGATAACTTGCAATGAGTCTTTTACAGCGCTCTGGAGGAATTTTGGCCCACTCATCTTTGCAAAATTGTTGTAATTCAGCTTTATTTGAGGGTTTTCTAGCATGAACCGCCTTTTTAAGGTCATGCCATAGCATCTCAATTGGATTCAGGTCAGGACTTTGACTAGGCCACTCCAAAGTCTTCATTTTGTTTTTCTTCAGCCATTCAGAGGTGGATTTGCTGGTGTGTTTTGGGTCATTGTCCTGTTGCAGCACCCAAGATCGCTTCAGCTTGAGTTGACGAACAGATGGCCGGACATTCTCCTTCAGGATTTTTTGGTAGACAGTAGAATTCATGGTTCCATCTATCACAGCAAGCCTTCCAGGTCCTGAAGCAGCAAAACAACCCCAGACCATCACACTACCACCACCATATTTTACTGTTGGTATGATGTTCTTTTTCTGAAATGCTGTGTTCCTTTTACGCCAGATGTAACGGGACATTTGCCTTCCAAAAAGTTCAACTTTTGTCTCATCAGTCCACAAGGTATTTTCCCAAAAGTCTTGGCAATCATTGAGATGTTTCTTAGCAAAATTGAGACGAGCCCTAATGTTCTTTTTGCTTAACAGTGGTTTGCGTCTTGGAAATCTGCCATGCAGGCCGTTTTTGCCCAGTCTCTTTCTTATGGTGGAGTCGTGAACACTGACCTTAATTGAGGCAAGTGAGGCCTGCAGTTCTTTGGACGCTGTCCTGGGGTCTTTTGTGACCTCTCGGATGAGTCGTCTCTGCACTCTTGGGGTAATTCTATCTATCTATCTAATTTTTCTCAGCCGGCCACTCCTGGGAAGGTTCACCACTGTTCCATGTTTTTGCCATTTGTGGATAATGGCTCTCACTGTGGTTCGCTGGAGTCCCAAAGCTTTAGAAATGGCTTTATAACCTTTACCAGACTGATAGATCTTAATTACTTCTGTTCTCATTTGTTCCTGAATTTCTTTGGATCTTGGCATGATGTCTAGCTTTTGAGGTGCTTTTGGTCTACTTCTCTGTGTCAGGCAGCTCCTATTTAAGTGATTTCTTGATTGAAACAGGTGTGGCAGTAATCAGGCCTGGGGGTGGCTACGGAAATTGAACTCAGGTGTGATACACCACAGTTAGGTTATTTTTTAACAAGGGGGCAATTACTTTTTCACACAGGGCCATGTAGGTTTGGATTTTTTTTCTCCCTAAATAATAAAAACCATCATTTAAAAACTGCATTTTGTGTTTACTTGTGTTATATTTGACTAATGGTTAAATGTGTTTGATGATCAGAAACATTTTGTGTGACAAACATGCAAAAGAAAAAGAAATCAGGAAGGGGGCAAATAGTTTTTCACACCACTGTATATAGTGCTTTTATATCAGCAGCCCATAAAATGTTTGTGAACAAAGCCCCATGTCATAAACAGTAAAACCTTGAATAGAACATACTAATGTGAATATTAAACAGATCACAGAATAGATTTCAACAATTAACTGCATATAACCTCCTTATTATTCTTATAACATAATAGTCTACATTACTTTCTTTTTCTCTGATAGATAGATAGATAGATAGATAGATAGATAGATAGATAGATAGATAGATAGATAGATAGATAGATAGATAGATAGATAGATAGATAGATAGATAGATACTTTATTAATCCCAAGGGGAAATTCACATACTCCAGCAGCACAAAATAGTAAAATGCTAAATCTTTTGTAATTGAGTATCTGACAGTAAAGCTGGAACACTCTTGATACAATTTGGCAGTTATGGTCTGGTACTCATCCTGATGAACTGCATAGAAATGTTGGTTTTGTGTATAGATTGTTCACTTTGCTTTAGCACAAAAGCACCAAAACTATTAAACAAACTTATGATCCCTTAAAATTTCTTGATGACTAACATTATGACAGATATAGGTTTGGAAAAACCAACTTTCTATCTAAATTAGCTGAAGCAATACAAATTAGGCAAGGAAAATGTCTGACCATTGCACAAATAGTTTTATGCTTGTGCTTCTTCGCTTCTGGCACATTTCTGTGCAGTGTTGGCAATGAACAGAATCTTAAAATGGGATCTGTATGTCAGGATAGCTATAGAACATTCCTCATACTAAAGTGGTTTGTTAATATTTTTGTGGTGTTTTCTGGCCATTATGCCATTTTTGCAATCAAGAAGAATGGTAGGTGAAACTATGTAAAATGCATTTATCCTTAAACAAAGCTTTATTAGTTATAGTAAATAACATTCTGTAGATTTCTTAAAAGTCACAGGTCAGTACACTGCACTCATGTGCAAATAACATTAATGCCAGGCTCATTACAGACTGACTATGAAAACCGCAAAACATTCCAAAGCACCAACATACAGATAAGTCCCTTTAACTGTAAATGACACTGACATACAGTATGTGCCCAGTTGTTTTGTAGAATTGGTCAGTTCAGGCCAAACTGTTCATCACGAGTGAGGTTTGAAACTGTGGTCCTTCTACCAGTGGCAGAAACTGAAGCTTTCATTTTGGCTGCTAAAAGCACAATATATATTTGAATATCTGAATATAAATATATTATTTTAGTATTTTAGTAATGCAAGTATTTTCTTGCATTGAACGTTTGCTTGCTTCAAAGTGGGCGTCATGGCACTCACATTTAGGGTGCAAAGTAGAAACAGACCAAACACTTCAAAACACAAGGACTATACAGGTGCTGGTCATAAAATTAGAATATCATGACAAAGTTGATTTATTTCAGTAATTCCATTCAAAAAGTGAAACTTGTATATTAGATTCATTCATTACACACAGACTGATGTTTAATCAAATGTTTATTTCTTTTAATTTTGATGATTATAACTGACAACTAATGAAAGTCCCAAATTCAGTATCTCGGAAATTAGAATATTGTGAAAAGGTTCAATATTGAAGACACCTGGTGCCACACTCTAATCAGCTAATTAACTCAAAACACCTGCAAAAGCCTTTAAATGGTCTCTCAGTCTAGTTCTGTAGGCTACACAATCATGGGGAAGACTGCTGACTTGACAGTTGTCCAAAAGACGACCATTGACACCTTGCACAAGGAGGGCAAGACACAAAAGGTCATTGCTAAAGAGGCTGGCTGTTCACAGAGCTCTGTGTCCAAGCACATTAATAGAGAGGCGAAGGGAAGGACAAGATGTGGTAGAAAAAAGTGTACAAGCAATAGGGATAACCGCACCCTGGAGAGGATTGTGAAACAAAACCCATTCAAAAAGGTGAGGGAGATTCACAAAGAGTGGACTGCAGCTGGAGTCAGTGCTTCAAGAACCACCACGCACAGACGTATGCAAGACATGGGTTTCAGCTGTCGTATTCCTTGTGTCAAGCCACTCTTGAAAAAGAGACAGCGTCAGAAGCGTCTCGCCTTTGGACTGCTGCTGAGTGGTCCAAAGTTATGTTCTCTGATGAAAGTAAATTTTGCATTTCCTTTGGAAATCAAGGTCCCAGAGTCTGGAGGAAGAGAGGAGAGGCACAGAACCCACGTTGCTTGAGGTCCAGTGTAAAGTTTCCACAGTCAGTGATGGTTTGGGGTGCCAATTCATCTGCTGGTGTTGGTCCATTGTGTTTTCTGAGGTGCAAGGTCAACGCAGCCATCTACCAGGAAGTTTTAGAGCACTTCATGCTTCTTGCTGCTGACGAACTTTATGGAGATGCAGCTTTCATTTTCCTACAGAACCTGGCACCTGCACACAGTGCCAAAGCTACCAGTACCTGGTTTAAGGACCATGGTATCCCTGTTCTTGATTGGTCAGCAAACTCGCCTGACCTTAACCCCATAGAAAATATATGGGGTATTGTGAAGAGGAAGATGCAATACGCCAGACCCAACAATTCAGAAGAGCTGAAGGCCACTATCAGAGCAACATGGGCTCTCATAACACCTTAGCAGTGCCACAGACTGATCGACACCATGCCACGCCGCATTGCTGCAGTAATCCTGGCCAAAGGAGCCCCAACTAAATATTGAGTGCTGTACATGCTCATACTTTTCATGTTCATACCTTTCAGTTGGCCAACATTTCTAAAAAATCCTTTTTTTGCCTTGGTCTTAATTGATATTCTAATTTTCCGAGATACTGAATTTGGAACTTTCATTAGTTGCCAGTTATAATCATCAACATTAAAAGAAACAAACATTTGAAATACATCAGCCTGTGTGTAATGAATGAATCTAATATACAAGTTTCACTTTTTGAATGGAATAACTGAAATAAATCAACTTTGTCATATTCTAATTTTATGACCAGCACCTGTATAGATTTCATTGTGGGACCCCAAAGAGCAATGCTATGAATGATGACCTTATGTTTACCTTTCAAGAGCTTGAAGCATTTTTCTGAATAACTGCAGTAGGAAAACTTATTAGATAGTTTTAGGTATATTAAATGCAGATAAAAGCAACAAATCCATACATTTCAGAAAAAAACAATAATTATGGCAGCATAATAAAAATAATACAAAATTTTAGAGCAGCAGAATGCATCAGAGTAACTTACCTGATGGGACAGAGCATTTGTCTGTCTAGATGCAAGTTGCTGATCATAGTAAGAATCTCCAAACACACTACAGAGGATGGAGGTGTGCTAAAATGAGAGGGCATAAACTTAGTAAAATTTAACACACTGGCAGACATGGACAACAGAGGTATTTAGGACTAAGATGTTAAACAACAGTCTGGATCTGTAGTCATAAACATACATCAATACAAACAAACATATAAACATATCTGTGCCAGACTGAAAGAATGTATAAAGAACTGAAAATACAAGGTTCAAAATCTAATTGGAAATCTGTTATTAAATCCAAATGAATATGTGAGTGTAATTTTACAGTAAACACCTGGAGGTGACTTCACACTTACACACACATACTAAATTAGAGCATTTTACAAGCCAGTCATCTCATTATACAGTGCTGTACAACTTGAAAGATCAACTAGTTTCATAAGAATTTCCAAAATAATTTAAATCCAGCTAAACTTTACAGATCCAGAAATAATGGCATCCTTTCACGGAAGTATTTTGTGCCACATTTACCTCAATAAAAATTACTTTATTGATGTGTAAGGCTGGCATGTGAAACGTCTTATTAGTCTTGGCCACAAAACTCACAATTCAAAACAACATGCAACATCAGATTCAAGGTTATTGCTGGATATAACCTATTTGTAACCACTTTTGTGATGCAAAAGTTTGATTGGGCAATCAGTTAAGGATTATCTGAAAAATGCATAAGCAGGAATACAAGAACGTAAATAAGTTAAAAGAACATCTAACTTTTTAAATGTGGCAAAGACGAAAATATTTAATTAAAGATATATTAAGTTCTAATAAAACGTTTGACAATATGCAAGGTTGCATCCTTATTAGGGGTGTAATGGTTCACAAATTCCACAAGTCATTTGTATCATGAGCACACAATAATTCAATGTAGAAAAAAATATTAATTCACATTTTGGATATATACAATATTTAACAAGTTATAAGGAAGCTGTGGAAAAAGAGTAATTTTGTATTCATAACTTTATTAAAAAAACCTGGATAATAAAGCCTTTTTCAAACTGAAGGTAACCTGAAAACACCAGTTACAAGTAACAACAATAGCTGGAGCAGTGTGGCGAGCATGGGTCTAGGAACAACTTGTCCTGTGACCAAAAGGAACAATTTTTCCATGGTCAAGTAAATCAAAGTGAAATCAAATCAGAATGTGTAGAGCATCGAAAAAGTGTTAATATTCAAGATTTGCACAGGTGGAGGTGTACTTCCTTTCCAAATTTATGGCAGCAGGGCTTAAGGAAATGTGACAATGCTGGGACCCAGCATTCTTGTTAAGACAATGGAATTGATCAAATTTTGTAATAATTATTTATTTGAGTGGTACTTCACTTGTGTATCTAAAGGCATACACAGTATTTTATAAAGCACGCACCACCTTACCTACAAAAGTGAAATTAATAGATTTAGCTCTATGCTACTTAAACTATTTCAATTAAAGAGAATTGGCAAGTTACACATTTTTTTGGAACTCTTCAGTTATCACTCTGAAGTCAAAACAGCCTTGCAAATGCTGAGTCTACCCAACATTCCATGATAAACCACCACAATGTAGTTAACTTATTTTTACTTTGAAAATTTTCAAAAAAAATAAATTATTGATAAGTATGTTTTTAAAGATAGAGTATTAATTAGTATAGCAAATTAAGTTATATCAGTTAATATACTCTCTCTCTCTCTCATTGCTGCCTTTTGCCAAGTGTATTACGTGTCATGATATCTTTTTTATTGCTGCCTTTATCTTTTCTTATTTTAATATATCTGTGGTAAAAGAAAAACAGAAATGAAACCAAACTAGTTCAGAACCATTACACCTCTAACTCTTACAGTAAAATAAAATTTAAAAGTACAAAGTCCTAAGCTAAGTTTGAACAATACTGTAGCTGAGAATGAAATGCCAAAACTATGTATTAAGCACTATATTACGATATTTATTAATTAATACAACTCCACATATTAACATTAAAATGTGCTATAAATCAAAACACTTCTTAAGATTTAATCAAGAGGAAGAAATAATGTATTGAGCAGCTACACAAGACCATTTTAAAGATGCATAATGTCACCATAAAAAAAACAATATTTATCTGTTAAAGTTAGTGCACCAAATTAAAATGGACATTGTGATATGCAAATAAGATATGTGCCAAAAACTCAAAGAAATCTTACATTTTATAAAAACAAAAATCACATAAAAGTGATTTTATTGGTATTTAAATTTAGTTAAAATGTTGCAGTCATGATAAAAATTATCTCATTAATACTGTCATATTCAAATGAGAACAATTATTCAAGATGGCAAAATTGAGTATTAAAATAAATAGGCCTCTAAATCTATACCAATAATAACTGCATTAGGTTTTAAGTAATAAAAGTTATAATGATATTAGCGTTTAGATACAAGCTGATAATGTAAGGCAACGAATAAAGTGTAAATGTTTAACAATCTTTTGCATATGAGTATAGGCAGTGATGAATTTTCAATGCCTCATGTAGACTCTAATCTGAAATGATATGCTTAAAATGAAATTGTGAAACAGACTATACTGAAATGTTAAAATTATCAATGCTTTGGTCTAAAATTTCCTGCTAGTACTCTTATGACTGCTTTCAAACTACAATAAAATTGCAGATCTAACATGTTTTTAATTGAATATTGCCGAAAAGCAGACCTCTTCATAAGTAAGAGAATATACTTATTACTATAACTAAAAAATCCGGTATACAGGTGTACTTGCAAAAATTATTTTTAATTTGCAATTTTTATATGTATAAATACATAAATAATTACCTCCACCCTGACAGAAAGTGGGCTGGAGTTATTGGCAGCCGGTGAAATGAAGATTCATTAAAAACCAGCAACAACCTAGAAAAACATGGAGGTCACACACAAGTGTTTTTTTTTTTTTTTTTTTCCTTTGTTTCTTATTCCAAACTGGCCGGACAGCAGTCCTGGTTGCCATTGATGGGATGCTTTAGGGAATACATTTCTGCCATCCTCAGGAGGTGAAGAGGGACTTTTCGAGATGAGATCCGACCGCCCAGAAGGCGGAGCGGCATCCCAGGAATTGCATGGCTGCTGTCGAGCCTCATGATATAAAGAAACTGAAGCACACAGCAGAAAGAGAAAAAAAAAGAAAAAAATACATAGCAGACAAGCACAATGGAAGTGGTCGCCCCAGGTGGGACAGGGAGAAGTAGAAAAAGAAAAAAAAAAAAAAAAAAAAGGCGAGGTCCCTTCGAAGCACATTGGCCCTTACTTGAGGGGAGCTGCCAGGAGAGAAGCCTTGATTGGAGACAGGAGAAGTGGGAGACTGGTTGGCAGGAGAGCCAGCATTACTGCGGTATTGCTGGAGTGAGGCCTATAGGGCGATACAGAGGTAAAGGCTAGGCTGATCAAACAAAAGCAGTAGCAACAAAAGCAATTTGGCGAGGCAGCAGCTACTGAGAGGACTGAAGGACTAAGGAAGTCACTAGTGAAGGCGCTGCCTTGCCTTTTCCACTGGCAATAAAAATTAATCAGATGAATAATTAAAATGGTATAAACTTGCATATTTTCAAAACTTTAATAAAAATGAAGTGTATTCACGAAAAGCACCACCTTATTATCAATGAGTTTCCAAAAGGTGGCAGAGATTAAGAAAAAAAAGCTTCAAATGAGGGTGGAAGTTATATATATATATACATATATAAGTGTTTTAAAAAAAACTCAAAACCAGCAATTATGCTCGTGTGCACAAACTACTGAAATGTAATAATTTCAAAACATTAATGAAAAAACATAAAAATACAACCAAAATACTGAAAACATTAGCAAGTGACGGACAGTATGATAAAATACCTTAATTAACCCTTAATGGGTATATTTTCTGCATTTTAAAATAATGTGTAAGAGGCACTTATTTTAAGTTAAAATAACATTAAAATACAACATACAAACTACATTATTAAAACGTCAAGACAACAAATAATCCAGAAAAGTGTCATTGTTAGGAATTGTTACTGGTATTAAATATAAAAAATGGGTAATTTCAGATTAGAGGGGGAAGCAGTGACAAGAAAATTAATAAAATGTGTAATGAGTAAAATTTACTAAAATGACAATAAACTAGTTGTAGGAAAATATTTTATCATTTACCAAGAGTCCATCTAACACTGCACCCAAAAATGATATTTTTTATATGTTACTTACTTCATGTGCTTTGTAGTGAGGCCGAGAAAATGTTTTAATTTCATGTTTTCATATAGAATGGAGAGAAAAAAAAGTTTATAATATAATAGAAGCCAATAGTGACCAACGCTGCACAGTGGTAAACAATGTGAAAAACATCAATGGGAGAAAAAAAAAAAAAAACTTGCATTACCCGTGATGCAAAATCCACATGTAAGTCATCCAGTCATATGTATAAAACATGCAAAACACATGCCTTTTTGTTATAATATCATTAAAAATACACTTCTGCAATAATCTATCTAATTGTTAATAATCTCATAAACAGGAAAATAAAGCCTCAAGGGATTGCATTTTAGAACTGAAGACAAGACTATTAACCAATGAATTAGAGGGAGAAGCAGGTTTAGTAACTAACATGGATGTTTTATATTGTAGGCAGTTATAAAACATCATTCACTAATGGCTGCAGTCATGTCAAACTTTCTTCTCTCCATTCTACATGACAATATGACATTCAAATATTTTGTCTGCCACTAAAAAAGTACATGGGATAAGTAACATACAAAAAAAATTACTTTTGGATTGACAGTGCTTTAAGTATCATTAACATTTATCCTTTATTCTCTACATATCATCATTAATAAAACTTTCAGTACTGTAAATATTAGTAATGTTTAATAAGAACTAATGAACAATAAATACCATGGAGTACTTTTGGAAAAAAAAATAGTAATACTGATTACAGAATCCCAAAAACGCACGTTCTCTCGTCTGTATTTTATACACGGTATATATACACACACACATTTATATATATATATATATATATATATATATATATATATATATATATATATATATATATATATATATATATATATGTACACACACACAAGTAAAATTCCATTACAATGAATATCGTTGCAACAAACTTTTCATTACAACAAAGTATTTTTATGGTCCCGACAGTTTCCCCATAAGACAGAGTCTACAGAAATCTTGTTACTACGAAATACATTCAGCAGATACATTCATTACAACGAAGTGCCCAAAAGACCTTGAAATGACTGAAACAATCATCCACAGAGCAGTTAGTTCTGTGGTCGCAGCTCAGTTCTGCACAATGATCCCTGAACATTGTAAATGTTTTTCTTTCTTCGAATTTTCCCCTTATTTTTTTTTCAGTGATACATTTTTTTTTGTTGTGTTTGTTTTCTGTTTTTTTAGTGATACATTTTGCTTGTTGCTCATCAACATTTGAAAAACATCCATTGGAATTTAACTTATTGTCACCTTTCTACTGAAATAGCAGACATGAAAAAACGACAACAGTTCACATAAGAAAGAAAAAAAAAAAACTTGAAATTTTTGCGACTCAATTCCGGCAAAAAGAAAAAAATGATATTGGCAGTGAATTCAGAATTTCGCCATCGCCATTATCAACTTTTGTGAAAGACCGAGCAGAAATAGAAGAAAAATCTCAGGTTGCAAACCTTGAGCCTCAGCGCAAACGTATGTGAACTGCTTCATTTGAAGACGTCGAAAAAGTGGTTTTTATGTGGTTCAGTGACGCTCGTTCAAGATACATTCTTATTAGTGGGCCACTCATTCAAGAAAAAGCAAAGTCACTGTCAAGCTCCTTGGGCCATGAAGATTTTACTGCCAGCTGGGGTGGGCTAATTCACTTTTGGGATTGTTTCGGAATTGCAGCCAAAGCAATCTGTGGAGAAGAATCTGCAGTTCCAATTGAAAAAGCAAATGAATGACGTGCAGGTGAAATCAGGAAAATCATTTCAGCTTATGAGCCTGAAGACATCTACAATGCTGATGGGACTGGAATCTTCTACCAGCTGCTACTAGGTAATCCATTCCCGGATGGGTTTATCCATTCCCAGGAATTCGGGAATCCCGCATTTCATTCCCGGGCGCCCGGGGATGACACTGTGCACGGGCATCTCACAAGTGAACGATTTTAGAACGACCGACACTTATTTTTAATAATACTACTGTAACATGTGGACACAAATAAAAGACTAACCTTATCTACAAGCAGTTCTTGCTGTCATATAAGTATATGTATCTAGTTAGTTGCAGTAATAAGAGTGTAGAAAGCACAATGTGTCCAGCGTACGGTCATCCAGGCTAGAGCGCACCTTCATGCAGAGTACGCCAGCCGCTAAGAAAGCACACTCTGCCTTCACTGAAGTAGGCGACACAGTCATCAGATACTGATACATTTGTACTAAACAACACCCGCGCTTGCCGTTGCTCTGAAACACCGCCATTTCAGCTTTTACTGATGCATTCAGTTTCTTGTCATCATTCTGTGATGGCAAGTTTCTTGGTACAGATAATGCAGAAGAAACAGACTGATGCATTGCAATTTCAAGTTGCTGTTCAAAGCTGTTGTCTGATGAAGTGCAAGCTGCAGCAATGGCGCCACCTTAATTATTTTCAACTATAACTCTGTTATTTCTTGATCGATTTTTACACGCTACATATGCGAGCTTGACCATTCCCGTTTTCCCGGGAATTACAGCAGTTTCATTCCTGGGAATGTGGGAATGAAAAATGTCCGGGGAGCCTGGGAATGGATTCCCTAGCTGCTACTGCATTGCACTTCAGCACTCAAAGGTGATCCGTGCCGAGAAGGAAAAAAAAAATTAAATAAAGGTTGACAGCTCTACTTTGCTGCAATTCAACTGGCAGCCGCAAAGTTATTCCTCTCATCTTTGGAAAGTCAACCAATCCTCTTTGTTTTAAGTGCGTTACATTCCTTCCCTGCGAGTATAAAGCAAACCAGTAATCTTGGATGACAAGACATTTTGGGAAACTGGCTGCATCAACTTGACTAGGATATTGTGACGCGCGAGTCAGTCTTGCACACACGCACACACACACACACACACACACACACACACACACACGCACACACGCACACACATATATATATATATATATATTACTCACAACTTGGGGCAACCCAATTATAGATCTCTTGCAACTCAAAGTTTAAAACACTGTTCTAAAATTAGGATTGAACTTTTGTAAAAATAATACTGTACTTGCTCTTTATTTCTGGCATGGTTAAATCTCTTTCTCGCAGGACGTATAATGCTGCTCACGTTGTGAAGGGGGGGGGTGGTTGAACAGACGCTAAGGAGAAGCGATTGGATCATCTGCTGGCTTGTTGCTGCTGCTGGCGAGCTGCGTTGATCATTTAAAAGCCTGTACAGCAGCTGTCCTTTTGCCACATCGCGTCTTTGCCGCTCGTGTTGTGAAGGGGTGGGGCTTAATGCAAGCTAAGGAGAAGCGGTCGGATCATCTGCTGGCTTGCTGCTGCTGGTGAGCTGCGTGTTCTGCTTGTCGCTGTTTTAAGAGCTGGGAGCACATGAAGCGTGTCTACCAAAAGCATTCCAACAACTGCTAGGTTAGATGTCCATGAACTTGTTTTAAATGTTGTCTCACTGCCGTGTCTCTCGTGGGATGTCAAATTGTCTTCCGAGAAGATCACGCCTTGTCTCCCTAGTCTCCCTTCCAAGATTTTTATATATACAGTACTGTGCAGAAGTTTTAGGCAGGTGTGAAAAAATGCTGTAAACAAAGAATGCTTTCAGAAATATAAATGATGATTGTTTATTGTTCTCAATTTACAAAATGCAAACTGAGTGAACAAAAGAAAAATCTAAATCAAATCAATATTTGGTGTTACTACCTTTTGCCTTCAAACCAGCATCAATTCTTATAGGTACACTTGCACAAAGTCAGGGATTTTGTAGGATTATAGTCAGGTGTATGATCAACCAATTATACCAAACAGGTGCTAATGATCATCAATGTCACATGTAGGTTGAAACACTGTCATTAACTGAAACAGAAACAGCTGTGTAGGAGGCTTAAAACTGGGTGAGGAACAGCCAAACTCTGCTACCAAGATGAGGTTGTGGAAGACAGTTTCATGTCATGGCAAGATTGAGCACAGCAACAAGACACAAGGTAGTTATACTGCATCAGCAAGGTCTCCCCCAGACAAAGATTTCAAAGCAGACTGGGGTTTCAAGATGTGCTGTTCAAGCTCTTTTGAAGAAGCACAAAGAAACAGGCAACGTTGAGGATCGTAGACGCAGTGGTCGGTCAAGGAAACTTACTGCAGATGAAAGACACATCAAGCTTATTACCCTTCGAAATCGGAAGATGTCCAGCAGTGCCATCAGCTCAGAACTGGCAGAAACCAGTGGGACCCAGGTACACCCATCTACTGTCCGGAGAAGTCTGGCCAGAAGTGGTCTTCATGGAAGTGTTGCAGCCAAAAAGCCATACCTCCGACGCGGAAACAAGGCCAAGTGACTCAAGTATGCATGAAAACATAGGAACTGGGGTGCAGAAAAATGGCAGCACGTGCTTTGGACTGATGAGTCAAAATTTTAAATATTTGGCTGTAGCAGAAGGCAGTTTGTTCGTCGAAGGGCTGGAGAGCGGTACAATAATGAGTGTCTGCAGGCAACAGTGAAGCATGGTGGAGGTTCCTTGAACTGTTGGGGCTGCATTTCTGCAAATGGAGTTGGAGATTTGGTCAGGATTAATGGTGTTCTCAATGCTGAAAAATACAGGCAGATACTTATCCATCATGCAATACCATCAGGGAGGCATATGATTGGCCCCAAATTTATTCTGCAGCAGGACAATGACCCCAAACATACAGCCAAAGTCATTAAGAACTATCTTCAGCGTAAAGAAGAACAAGAAGTCCTGGAAGTGATGGTATGGCCCCCACAGAGCCCTGATCTCAACATCATCAAGTGTGTCTGGGATTACATGAAGAGACAGAAGGATGTGAGGAAGCCTACATCCACAGAAGATCTATGGTTAGTTCTCCAAGATGTTTGGAACAACCTACCAGACGAGTTCCTTCAAAAACTGTGTGCAAGTGTACCTAGAAGAATTGATGCTGTTTTGAAGACAAAGGGTGGTCACACCAAATATTGATTTGATTTGGATTTCTCTTTTGTTCATTCACTGCATTTTGCAGTTAGGTCCATAAATATTTGGACAGAGACAACTTTTTTCTAATTTTGGTTCTGTACATTACCACAATGAATTTTAAATAAAACAACTCCGATGCAGTTGAAGTGCAGACTTTCAGCTTTAATTCAGTGGGGTGAACAAAACGATTGCATAAAAATGTAAGGCAACTAAAGCATTTTTTTAACACAATCCCTTCATTTCATGGGCTCAAAAGTAATCGGACAAATTAAATAAATGAAAATAAAATGTTCATTTCTAATACTTGGTTGAAAACCCTTTGCTGGCAATGACAGCCTGAAGTCTTGAACTCATGGACATCACCAGATGCTGGGTTTCCTCCTTTTTAATGCTCTGCCAGGCCTTTACTGCAGCGGCTTTCAGTTGCTGTTTGTTTGTGGGCCTTTCTGTCTGAAGTTTAGTCTTCAACAAGTGAAATGCATGCTCAATTGGGTTAAGATCAGGTGACTGACTTGGCCATTCAAAAATTTCCCACTTCTTTGCTTTAATAAACTCCTGGGTTGCTTTGGCTGTATGTTTTGGGTCATTGTCCATCTGTATCATGAAACGCGGCCCAATCAATTTGACTGCATTTAGCTGGATTTGAGCAGACAGTATGTCTCTGAACACCTCAGAATTCATTCGACTGCTTCTGTCCTGTGTCACATCATCAATAAACACTAGTGTCCCAGAGCCACTGGCAGCCATGCACGTCCAAGCCATCACACTGCCTCCACCGTGTTTCACAGATGATGTGGTATGCTTTGGATAATGAGCTGTCCCACACCTTCGTCATACATTTTTCTTGCCATCATTCTGGTAGAGGTTGATCTTGGTTTCATCTGTCCAAAGAATGTTTTTCCAGAACTGTGCTGGCTTTTTTAGATGTTCTTTAGCAAAGTCCAATCTAGCCTTTCTATTCTTGAGGCTTATGAGTGGCTTGCACCTTGCACTGCACCCTCTGTATTTACTTTCATGCAGTCTTCTCTTTATGGTAGACTTGGATATCGATACGCCTACCCCCTGGAGAGTGTTGTTTACTTGGTTGGCTGTTGTGAAGGGGTTTCTCTTCACCATGGAAATTATTCTGCGATCATCCACCACTGTTATCTTCCATGGACGTCCAGGTCTTTTTGCGTTGCTGAGTTCACCAGTGCTTGCTTTCTTTCTCAGGATGTACCAAACTGTAGATTTTGAAACTAGTAATATTGTAGCAATTTCTCAGATGGGCTTTTTCTGTTTTCACAGCTTAAGGATGGCTTCTTTCACCTGCATGGAGAGCTCCTTTGACCACATGTTGTTTGTTCACAGCAAAATCTTCCACATGCAAGCACCACACCTCAAATCAACTCCAGGCCTTTTATCTACTTAATTGATAATGACATAACAACGGACTTGCCCACACCTGCCCATGAAATAGCCTTTGAGTCAACTGACCAATTACTTTTGAGCCCCTGAAATGAAGGGATTGTGTTAAAAAATACTTTAGTTGCCTCAATTTTTTATGCAATCTTTTTGTTCACCCCACTAAATTAAAGCTGAAAGTCTGCACTTCAACTGCATCTGTGTTGTTTCATTTAAAATTCATTGTGGAAATGTACCAAAATTACAAAAAAGTTGTCCCTGTCCAAATATTTATGGACCTAACTGTGTGTATATATATATATATATATATATATATATATATATATATATATATATATATATATATATATATATATATATATATATATATATATATATATATACACATACATACATACACACACACACACACACAGTGGAACCTCGGGTCATGAACGTCTCAGACCACGTACAAATCGGGTTACGACCAAAAAGTTCGCCAAACTTTTGCATCTGTTCACGACCACACACTCAGGTGACGAAAAAGCCAGTTTCCCTTCCGGTTCGTACGGGCCGATGATTTCCGCACGTGTTCAGCCTTTCCTTGTGCATTCCCTGTGCAGCGAGCAAGTGAGAGAGAGAGAGTGCGAGAACGCGAGCGAGTAAAAGAGAGAGAGCGAGAGTGCAAGTAAGCGAGCGAGAGAGAGAGAGAGAGAGAGTGAGAGAGAGCCCAAGCAGGGGTGTTTTGGCTGACACTCAGTGGGGCAGAAGGAAGCGGTTGCTCCAGCTGAACGATCAAGGAGCTGGAGTGACCAGTAGAAAGAAGTAAACATTTAGTTTACTATTACACTGTGCATTCCATGGTATAATTAACTATTTTTGTGCTTAAAAATCTTAAAAAAATATATATATTTACATACAGCTTGTACGGTCCGGAACAGATTAATTGTATTTACATACAATCCTATGGGGGAAATTACTGAGGGGCACGACCAAATCGGGTTGCGACCAGAGTTTTGGAATAAATTACGGTCGTGACCCGAGGTTCCACTGTACTAGCTGTAATCCGTGGCTTCGCCCACATAGTAATGAAAAAGGACAAACTTTAAAAATCAATAGACATTGGCACTATATCTGATCGTGTTAAGCTCTGAAGGGAAAGCGTTCCCAGTGTGGGGAGAAATGCACATGGCCGTGATATCTCTGGCAATCAGCAGCTACCCTCTAAAACACATGGAGCTCTGATCTCTCTCCCAAAAACGTCAAACGTTACTCCTTAACAATCTGTAGATGATAATGCCTGATGAACAAATAGGTATTGCTAGCTAAGCGGAGGCATGGTGCACTCCATGGCGAGATGTAGACTAACTCGAACAGAGGCTGGCAAGTGAACGAGGAAGGCCCCGTCCCCCTGCTCTCGGCCCACAGCCACTCTGTTGGATTTGCATAAATACATTGGTACCGCAAGCGAACTATGAGAGATGAGAGAAGTTGCAAAATCAACCGGAAAGTTCAAGCATATTATAGAAAACAACCAGATCTAAATCCGTTAAGTAATTCTCTCGTGAAAAGCAGACAGACATACAGACAGAATGTGCTCGGACCACGAAATTTTTAAAACCATTTCTTAGCGAGCACCTATGGGCCAAGGGTAACCTTCATTCCAAATTTCAAGTCCCAAGTGCTCATGGTTCGGGAGATTTCGTGATGAGTGAGCCAGTGGTATTTGGCTTTTTTTATATAAGCATCATTTTTGAAGATGTGCTTGGTGAATGATTCAAAGTGCTATTTGACAGTTTTTTTTGCACCACACCCAAAAGAAAGCATGCCTAAGAACTGAAAAAACAAAGCACTGAATTCACTCAAAACAGCATTCAATTATTATTTAATAAATGAAATTTCACAGAACATCACCACAGGGCTCTTTATTGTTAAGTATATTTTTCACTAACATAAAGATAAATTGTTTGACAAAAATTGTATATAACCTATTAGAATTTTGTACTGCTACGTCAAAAAGGCTTATTAAATTTAGTTAGCCAGTGCATTACTGAAAGCCAGAAGTGATTAAAAGGATTCTGCAGAATGTAGTAGTGGATTAATTTCTACACCTTTCTTCCACCGGCTTTAAAAAAACAGCATACCCTTTGGGTTTGTTTTTTTAAAAATTGGCAGGTGCTTTTTTACGACAGTATATTTGAACATGCCTATATATGATCTTCTCTATAAACCATTAAAAAAAAATTATGAAAAGTGTGAGCAATTAACCTTTTTAACTAGTAAGTTTTAGGGTTACTGGCAGAAGGACGATATTCTTGCAGCATCAGGGGATAGTCAGGAATCAAAC
Organism: Erpetoichthys calabaricus; assembly: GCF_900747795.2. NCBI lineage: Eukaryota > Metazoa > Chordata > Cladistia > Polypteriformes > Polypteridae > Erpetoichthys > Erpetoichthys calabaricus. Next base: position 128,388,015 of record NC_041405.2, read on the forward strand.
TAGAATGATTTATTACTGAATGACAAATGTTCATTTGGGTAAGACAGTATATCAGTTTTCCTCACATGATTAACCTTTCTGAAAGAGTGCAGGAAACTGGACCCAATCATGGCATCAGAGAACAATTGGCAGGAATGAAACAGGGCACATTCATGAGGATACATACTCACAGAAGTCATGCCACTTCAGTTTCACAATTCAACCTAGCCTTGCCTACATGTGGTTAAGATGTAGTAAAATGACCAAGAAGAAAAATCACCTGCAAACGCTAAACAGTATATATAAATATGCAACTGTTTCTTCCCCTTTTCAAAAAGTTCAAAACCATTAATTAACAACATCTGTGCAATTACTGATGTAGGCAATAAAAATACCCTATTGATAATATTTGTCTCAGAGTGAGTAACATTTCCTCAGGAAGAACAAACGCCTAAACACTGTGACCTTAATTCCTTAATTTTGATTCTGTTCTTGCAGAGTGGAATTAACCTTTAAATGATTTTATATTATTTTATGACACCTATCTAATGCAAATTCCACAATGTTCTGTTAAATAAACGCCAACAATGCAATGCGATGTTAATCAGAGTTAAGCTCTAATGCGAGTGCTATACTTCTGGAAAAGTCTCCAATTTCTAAAACA